>NC_136267.1:66332666-66347666 GCF_964187855.1 Myxine glutinosa
TATCAGTATATGTTAATATTGCTAAAAACAGTTAAATTGCATCTCAATGTGATCTTGTGTAAAATGGCTTTTCAAATCGTGCAGCTTGAGCAATGCACTGGAAAAGGGACCAAGACGATAAGCGAATATCTGCAAGATTGAACCATTGTGAAAGGCTCAGGGAAGTGTTGACTCAGCCCTGGGGGAAAATACAAGAGTCAACTGACTGAGATTAATTGTCAAAGAATGTTGACCTTTCTGGCCCAAACAGTGACCCGGTTCCCTTCTTCCCGTGATAGTCATCTTTTGTAAACTTTGAGTGACTGATAATGAAGACCAGATGGGTATTGGCGCCAGCCGCTGAGTTCTATGTTGATCTCTGAATTTCAATCCCGCCACATCAAAGGAGCAAAGGTCTATTTAAGCACCATGCTCTGAGGGCAGAGAGACTGGTCATCAGAGGAAGCAAGATGAGAGGGGAGAAGATTTCTTCAACCAAGCGTCGCGTCATATCTTAGTTCGATTTTGTGTAACAAGTTTTCCCTCTAACTTCGGAATAAATCTCGGCTCGGAGCTCCTTGAATCTGAGTTTCGTCTTGAGTGATTTCCTCAGATCAGGGTTCAGTAAAAGTTCCCTGACAGCACCAACCATACAGTGCGGGGCCCGGCACGAATCGTGCACGCCGGTCCTTGTGAAACCGCCGCAGCACCGATCCCCGCCAGTCCCTGCTGCACACATCTCACCGGGGGCTCGCGTCTGCTCTCCGTCCCGCTAAACGCTACCTCAGTCGGTGTCGATGCTTGAGCCGCATCCTCACACCTCGCGACCCACTCCGCACACCCAGGCATCCCCGCGCCTCTCACACATCCCGTTACTGCACACTCATGTGCACACCCTTCTCTTACACACTCAGGTGCACACCACCCAGGCACACTCGTACCTTCCACAAACTCCGTTACACACTCTTCCCACACACAGTCCGGTGTGCATTCTCCCTCACACTCTGTAACATGCTCGGGTGTGCACTCCTGCACACACTCTGCAACACGCTCTGGTGTGCACTCCTGCACACACTCTGTAACACACTCTCCCATTGCACACTCCGTAACACCCTCGGGTGTGCACTCTCCTGTTACACACCCAATCATCGCACACTCTGGTGCACACTTTTCTCGCTCATGCTTAGGCGCACACTCTCTCTCGTACCGCATGCCAGGCGCCCTCGTACACCGCACAATGGACCTTTCGCAACCGCCCGGGTTTCGTCTCTCTCCCAAGCGCGCCATAAACCCGTTCACGCCAAACACATTCGCACCATAATTTCTCACCTCGGGGTCCTCCTTCCCCGGCTTCTTCGCCAGCACCTGTAAACTTTTATTGGGGTTAGCAAGCATAGCATCACGGTCTGAATACAAACTTTGCGTGCATTCCATTACTTTCTCCCGTGATTCACTTTCCGATTCTACTGTCTCTTCGGCCCCAATTGTTTCTTCAATTCCAATTATTTATTCGACGACCGCCGGCACCCATAAAATTTCCTTGTCCAATTTGGCGACCATCGGCTCTTCTACACCCCGCGTCGCGATTTCATTATCCCCGGTCAACTTGGCTGTCCCTCGCTCAAGCTCGCTCCCCACGCGTTCCTCACATCGCTTCACCTCGTCGCGCTCCATTGCGACCTCCTCGCTCAACCCGCGCCTTATGTCCTCCCCTGCCTTTTTCATGTCCCTCTTCAACGCTGCCATCATTTTTTTCAATTCCCGGGTGGATTTGCCCCCATTTCTTTCATTTGTTTTTCCAATCGCTCACCCTGAGCCTTTATATCGTCCTTTTGGGCATTCATTGTTTCTTTCAATTCGCCCTTGTTACACCTTGCTTCATCCATCATTTTATCCATTTCTTCTCCCATATAATATGCCCTGAGTTGTACCATAAACAGGGCCACATCCATTGGCGCCGCGGGCTCGGCCCTCGCCGCCACGTGCGAGGCGCCGCCATTTTCTTCGCCAGCTACCGCCCCCTCTTCGGCTTCCTCCACTACCAACTGTCTCTCCTGCAGGTCCTGGGTTATCCATTCCTCCTCTTCATCTACCCCAACCGGCATTCGACCGCCTTGGCCAGCCATGGTACGAATACAATTTTGTATTTAATACTAAATTTCGGTCGCTCGTAATTTCGAGTGCGTGAAGTGCACTCCAGGTCCAATCCCACTCCCGGACACAAAATGTTATGGCCAATATGTACAATTTGGTGTCCAAATTTTTTTTCCAGGGTTCCAAATCCCACTCCTGACTACCAAATGTTACGGTTTCCCACGGCCCCTGTTCCCTTACCAAGGGGAGATTAAGCCCCTTGTTCTTCTTGGGTCATCATAATCACGAGACTCGTGTCGCCACTTCCGGTCGGACGCGGGACAGGGTTTCGGGATGATGTTCGCACATACCTAAGTACCCACGCCGCCGCGGAGCGGAGATCAAGTCTCGCATGAACCACGTGTAATTTGAGTGCACCCGAGCGGATGGCACACCACATGGTCCGTGCTATTACCTTGGTATTGGAACCCGATTAGAGTGATATTATTCGGACCATGCTCAGTCAAAGAGGGAAAAGACGAGACGGTCGAATCAAAGAAATAACAGGTTTAATAATTATTATTTACAATGATCGGTGGCAAAAGCAGAGACACAGGGCAGTCTTATACAGTCTTAGCTTATTCCCCAGACAATGGGCCCACTCACACATTCAGGGGGATGAAGGAGGAAAAGTTCATGTGCTGGACATGCCGGCTTTGTCGTCCAGGAACAGCTCACCCAGCGTGGCCCTTTGCCGGTCACAGCATGTCCCTCGACGAAGGCAGGCAGGCAGACGGGAGGGATCCTTGCGGCGCGTATCTCGAACAAAGGCAGGCAGGCGGGAAAATATACGTGCGTCTCTCGCCCGGCACGGCGGTCCTTCACAGCGCAATTAACCAATGGCGCGCTTTCACTCTCCTAACCCAACGGAGGATCTGACTCAAGCTCAACCGCGAATTCAACTTGTAACTCAATTCAACAGAGGACCCCGGCTCATAACTTGATTCAACACCGCGCACTCTCAGAACTCCAACTTGGTTCAGCACACCTCTCCTCAGAACCTTTTCAGCGCTTCGAACCGATAACTCAAGCTCGTAACTCAGCGCATGTCCTCCTCATAACTCATCTCAGCGCACCTCTCCTCATAACTCTCAAGCGCCTCTCCCCATAACTGAGGTGGCGGCTTCGGGCACATGATTATATGGTTCCACCCTGGCCCGTATCGAATGTTCCAAACCACGCCTTTTGCCGCAGTGCTAAGCCACTCCCCTCGAGCCCTGATTGGTGGCTCGTACTTACCGGTCACTCCCACTCCTCCTGTCCCGCCTTCCTTTGGCCTGCATTGACTTGTCAGGCCGGCCTCATGGTAATTTGTGCCAAAACTCAAAGCATCGAGGTGGCATAAAGCATTGGAAGGAGACCTAACTCTCATTATTCTACTCAACGCAAAACTAACACAGGAAAAGGACTACGCTTACATTTACTATGAAATAACTGAACTATCGCGAGGCTACGTGTTGTAGTGTGACTAAACTATGAGGGGAAATTAATCTTTACTTGTAAAAACACAAAACCGCAACACTACACCCCTCCCTCGTCGGACTCATCCCCGAGTCGAACCCAACAACTGGAACGACCGGTTAGAGAATGACGTGCAAAATTAACTTTACTTTTACATGTGACATATAGGTGTGGTTCCCCCTAACATTTACTCTAACCCATGTATGCAACAGTTTTAAAACACTCGATATGTCCCTCCTAATGCGTTGAGTAGCTATATATCAGATTCACGCCCACAATTAACCGAAATCCGGAATTTGTCAAACTAAACACGTAGCCGGTGGGCAGCATTTTTATATTTACAAGCACAAAACTTAATTTATTTACAATGCTATGACCCAGGACCTGTCATTTTTGGAAGAGAAGATTGGAGGGGAGAGAAAGCACAGCAAAAACAAAACACACTCAAAATCATAACACTTGCTGCTTCCTTCTTGCATCTTGCTTCTTGCTTCTTCTGTGTGCATATATCAAACCGGCTAGCCCCCGGACCGGCATACAGGCCATTTTTGATCTTCAGGGCTACCTAAACTTACACTTATTCTCATCCCTAGCACACCATAATAAAAATGCACAAAACATGCTTTTATTTCATTTCTTTGCCAGGCAGGGCCAACCTCATGTGGTCCGACTGCGTGACATTAATGCCACTCAAAACAAGTGGTCCGAAGGTGCAAGATGATTTTGCAGCAAGGTGCTGCACAGCAGAGGTGCAAGGCCACAAAGCTTGTGGTTCTTAAGTGTATAAGGTACAGCAAAGGGTTTGCGGCAGCAAAGTGCTGCACAGGTGCAACAAGGTTCAGGAAAGGGATATGGCAGCAAATGCTGCGCCGTTTGGCTGCACAAATGTAGCAATGTGCAGCAATGTGCTGCACAGCAGAGGTGCAAGGCCACAAAGCTTGTGGTCCATAAGTGTATAAGGTGCAGCAAAGGATTTGTGGCAGCAAAGTGCTGCACAGGTGCAACAAGGTTCAGGAAAAGGATATGGCAGCAAATGTTGCGCCGTTCGGCTGCACAGATGTAGCAAGGTGCAGCAGGGATGCTGCACAGGCCGATGGTGCTGCACAGTTCCACCTCCAAAATGGTCCTGGGGTGGGGGAAGAGACAAAGCACGACCAGCAAAGCGGAAAGGATGCAACGGCACACGGAAACACAAGGTAATGCAATGCGAGGGGCGCGGAAGAGCGAGCAGAGCAGGCTCGTCCCTAGCAGTCCGTACCCCCCACCGTCGGCTTACACTACCCTAGCCCTCCTTGTATTTACAATTCATCTCTACGTCTTGTCTCCCATATCCCCCTCCAATCCAAATTGGTCTCCCAATCCCTCCCAGGAAGGAAGGAATGGAACAAACAACAATGTCACACTACGTCGTGATGCATCTCATTTCTCAAACGGCTTACAGAGCCTCGGTGTGGAGCTTCGTCCTCCTTGGTGACTGGCTGTGGATGGTGCGAAGGGATTTCTCATCCTAACTACACTACTGACATTTACTCTGTTAAACTTCAAGCGGTCGTACCCTGCCAATCGGCCTCTTTAAACTATGTGATTCTAAGAACCCAAATTCCCATTGCCCACTCTGTGGTGTCCTCCGAATTTGTGTCTCACTCCCACGAATTTTCATACTGTGCCCTCACACAATTTCTGGGCTGGGTCATGTGGCTCTACCAGCAGGTCTACCTACCTGCGCACCTCCACCACTGAAGTCGCCACATGAGCTTACCTTCTCCTGCGACTACCTAAACTGGGGAAGGCCCCTCATGGCACTTTACCCCCTGATGCCCACCTTGGCATTGGGCAACCCGGGTCCTCTCCTGGGATCCTCAGGCCCCACTCAACAACTCACAACTATCCTAACTGGGGAAGGCCCCTCCTGGCACTTTACCCCCTCTGTGCCCACCTTGGCATTGGGCAACCCGTGTCCTTCCCTTGGATCCTCGGGCCCCACTCAACAACTCACAACTACCCTAACTGGCTCCCAGAGCCTACCTGCGGCCTCACCTGGCCGACAAACTACCAGTGGCGGAGTGCCCCTATAACCATACGCACCAATTAAGCCACACGCCCAGCCATTCTACATACTCAAGCACCCTCCAAAGCACTACTTTTCCACTACCCGCACCACAGGTGTCAATATCCAAACAAATTTTGCCTATGCCCTCTACCTGCCTTTACACTACCCACCCCAGGCTTTCGCGAATGGGTTCCACCTCCCCCAAATCACTCCTTCGACCCATGCATTCCACACCTTCTATTCCACACCTTCTATTCCACACCAAATATTCTCACACCCCATTTATTTCGCACACCACTTTTCTCGCACACTCTTTGTGCTCACACACCTCTTTCCTCACACACCTCAAACACAATTCCCTTTATTTTCCATACACAATTCCTCACACACACAGCATCATCTAGCTGACTGGTTTTTCTCGAAAACTCGTGCTTCCCCATCGTCCCTTTAGAGTTTAGACTATGCACTCCCTGGTCATTATCATTCACCTAAGCTACGTACGTCCCCTCTACAGTGCAAGCGTCACTACATAAATGTTGTTCCTACAGTCTTCTAATTCCCTATCATTATCCTAGCCCTCCCTCGGCTAGCTTCGGTGCCCCATGGAGGTAACCATTGCTGGCACCTCCATGTGCCTAACACTGCCATCCCCCTAAACGAATGCTCATGGGCCCTGGCCGTGTGAGGAATGGTACACTACCATTCCTCCACGTCGGGTACACTACTTTCATCCGTCCGCTACACTTGAGCCTCTCCATGTGGATGTACATTGTCATGGCTCGGCCTCGAAAGGCCGAGCGATCCATGCGGGTGGTTTGTCTACTGTATGTTGGGTCCGTCCGGCATTTTCGATCCAAAGGGGGAGGTATGGATGGGCCCAGGTGCAGGGCCCCATCCATGCGTGGCCCAGGTCCCACGCACGATGACCCAACCGGCCCCGGTCGGAGCACCGCACCCGCCAAGGTGCGCAGCTCCGAAATCTCCAACCTCCCCTTGAACCTCGCCGATTGCCCCTGCCGCCACGGCACGGCACTGTGGGATAATATATATTACTAGCGGGGTCACCCGTGGGATTCCCACGGGTGACCCCGCAAGTTTGCATTGACGTTCGTCGATGGACTCGTTCGCCCGTCTCATTCGTTTTTTTGCTGCATCCTGTTCAAGTCTGCGTTCTTCATCGATCGTCTCATTCATTTTGGAAATAGAAGTTTCCACGCAGCGCATGAATTGTCACGATCCTCAAGAGGAATTTGTCTCGTAATCATCAAATGATAAATGGCAAGTAAATTATATTGTGGAAAATTAAAGATTTCAAATAAACCTATTTAAAGTGTATTCGCACATAACTAATTTTAAAAAACGAAGAAATATCTCTCGGTAATTTCCTGAAACATATTTTACTTCCGGCTAATGTTGAATTAAATAAAAACGAAGAAATATATGTCGGCATCATTGTTGACGTTTTTGTGACGACTGTCATCAAACGAAAAAGTAATATATCTTAACGGAAAAGCAAAAGCGAATTTTTAATATATATCGACACGTTGCCGTCGGTGTCATGTTGGGCGGTGTATGATACACCATGACGCGATTTTAAAAAATATATCTCTGCATTTTCCCGCGTGTGTGGAATGTTCTCAATTATTGCTGACACCGAGTCCAAAACCATCGATAAAAATGAAATCATATGGTGAGTTAGATTGGAGATAAAGGCGTGAGAGAGACTCAATGGCCTTAAAGTTGAAGTTACAGGCGTTTGAGAATTCATTTCGTTCTATAAACGGCAACTTTCATTGGATTTCCTTCCCGTTTTTTTTCAACCGAGTCGAAAACTATGTTAGCGACTGTGAAAAATGAAATGATATATCGAATTTTTAATATGTATCGACACGTTGCCGTCGGTGTCATGTTAGGCGGTGTATGATACACCATGACGCGATTTTAAAAAATATATCTGCATTTTCCCGCGTGTGTGGAATGTTCTCAATTATTGCTGACACCGACTCTAAAACCATCGATAAAAATGAAATCATATGGTGAGTTAGATTGGAGATAAAGGCGTGAGAGAGACTCAATGGCCTTGAAGTTACAGGCATTTGAGAATTCATTTCGTTCTATAAACGGCAACTTTCATCGGATTTTCTTCTCGTTTTTTTTCAACCGAGTCTAAAACTATGTTAGCGACTGTGAAAAATGAAATGATATATCGAATTTAAAATAGATATCGACACATTGCCGTCGGTGTCATGTTGGGCGGTGTATGATACACCATGACGCGATTTTAAAAAATATATCTCTGCATTTTCCCGCGTGTGTGGAATGTTTGTGGAAAATTAAAGATTTCAAATAAACCTATTTAAAGTGTATGCGCACATAACTAATAAAAAAAACGAAGAAATATCTCTCGGTAATTTCCTGAAACATATTTTACTTCCGGCTAATATGTTGAATGAAATAAAAACGAAGAAATATATGTCGGCATCATTGTTGACGTTTTTGTGACGACTATCATCAAACGAAATAGTAATATATCATAACGGAAAAGCAAAAGCGAATTTTTAATATATATCGACACATTGCCGGCGGTGTCATGTTGGGCGGTGTATGATACACCATGACGCGATTTTAAAATATATATATCTGCATTTTCCCGCGTGTGTGGATTGTTCTCAATTATTGCTGACACCGAGTCTAAAAGTAAAACCATCGATAAAAATGAAATCATATGGTGAGTTAGATTGGAGATAAAGGCGTGAGAGAGACTCAATGGCCTTGAAGTTACAGGCCTTTGAGAATTCATTTCGTTCTATAAACGGCAACTTTCATCGGATTTTCTTCCCGTTTTTTTTCAACCGAGTCTAAAACTATGTTAGCGACTGTGAAAAATGAAATGATTTATCGAATTTGATTTGAAATAAAACTGGGGGAGAGCAAGACACCACGGGCCTACAAAACAGGACTCAAAGCTATGCGAGTTAATAAAATGGTGGATATTTGTTTATAGCCACTCCCAGAATGGGTGGAGCTATGGGTGGAGCTACTCTGCAAACCGAGTAAGCCACACCCCGGACAGACACCCAACAGATAGACAGACAGACAGACAGAATCATCTACGGCTATTATAATATAGATCAGTATATGTTAATATTGCTAAAAACAGTTAAATTGCATCTCAATGTGATCTTGTGTAAAATGGCTTTTCAAATCGTGCAGCTTGAGCAATGCACTGGAAAAGGGACCAAGACGATAAGCGAATATCTGCAAGATTGAACCATTGTGAAAGGCTCAGGGAAGTGTTGACTCAGCCCTGGGGGAAAATACAAGAGTCAACTGACTGAGATTAATTGTCAAAGAATGTTGACCTTTCTGGCCCAAACAGTGACCCGGTTCCCTTCTTCCCGTGATAGTCATCTTTTGTAAACTTTGAGTGACTGATAATGAAGACCAGATGGGTATTGGCGCCAGCCGCTGAGTTCTATGTTGATCTCTGAATTTCAATCCCGCCACATCAAAGGAGCAAAGGTCTATTTAAGCACCATGCTCTGAGGGCAGAGAGACTGGTCATCAGAGGAAGCAAGATGAGAGGGGAGAAGATTTCTTCAACCAAGCGTCGCGTCATATCTTAGTTCGATTTTGTGTAACAAGTTTTCCCTCTAACTTCGGAATAAATCTCGGCTCGGAGCTCCTTGAATCTGAGTTTCATCTTGAGTGATTTCCTCAGATCAGGGTTCAGTAAAAGTTCCCTGACAGCACCAACCATACAGTGCGGGGCCCGGCACGAATCGTGCACGCCGGTCCTTGTGAAACCGCCGCAGCACCGATCCCCGCCAGTCCCTGCTGCACACATCTCACCGGGGGCTCGCGGCTGCTCTCCGTCCCGCTAAACGCTACCTCAGTCGGTGTCGATGCTTGAGCCGCATCCTCACACCTCGTGACCCACTCCGCACACCCAGGCATCCCCGCGCCTCTCACACATCCCATTACTGCACACTCTTGTGCACACCCTTCTCTTACACACTCAGGTGCACACCACCCAGGCACACTCGTACCTTCCACAAACTCCGTTACACACTCTTCCCACACACAGTCCGGTGTGCATTCTCCCTCACACTCTGTAACATGCTCGGGTGTGCACTCCTGCACACACTCTGCAACACGCTCTGGTGTGCACTCCTGCACACACTCTGTAACACACTCTCCCATTGCACACTCCGTAACACCCTCGGGTGTGCACTCTCCTGTTACACACCCAATCATCGCACACTCTGGTGCACACTTTTCTCGCTCATGCTTAGGCGCACACTCTCTCTCGTACCGCGTGCCAGGCGCCCTCGTACACCGCACAATGGACCTTTCGCAACCGCCCGGGTTTCGTCTCTCTCCCAAGCGCGCCATAAACCCGTTCACGCCAAACACATTCGCACCATAATTTCTCACCTCGGGGTCCTCCTTCCCCGGCTTCTTCGCCAGCACCTGTAAACTTTTATTGGGGTTAGCAAGCACAGCATCACGGTCTGAATACAAACTTTGCGTGCATTCCATTACTTTCTCCCGTGATTCACTTTCCGATTCTACTGTCTCTTCGGCCCCAATTGTTTCTTCAATTCCAATTATTTATTCGACGACCGCCGGCACCCATAAAATTTCCTTGTCCAATTTGGCGACCATCGGCTCTTCTACACCCCGCGTCGCGATTTCATTATCCCCGGTCAACTTGGCTGTCCCTCGCTCAAGCTCGCTCCCCACGCGTTCCTCACATCGCTTCACCTCGTCGCGCCCCATTGCGACCTCTTCGCTCAACCCGCGCCTTATGTCCTCCCCTGCCTTTTTCATGTCCCTCTTCAACGCTGCCATCATTTTTTTCAATTCCCGGGTGGATTTGCCCCCATTTCTTTCATTTGTTTTTCCAATCGCTCACCCTGAGCCTTTATATCGTCCTTTTGGGCATTCATTGTTTCTTTCAATTCGCCCTTGTTACACCTTGCTTCATCCATCATTTTATCCATTTCTTCTCCCATATAATATGCCCTGAGTTGTACCATAAACAGGGCCACATCCATTGGCGCCGCGGGCTCGGCCCTCGCCGCCACGTGCAAGGCGCCACCATTTTCTTCGCCAGCTACCGCCCCCTCTTCGGCTTCCTCCACTACCAACTGTCTCTCCTGCAGGTCCTGGGTTATCCATTCCTCCTCTTCATCTACCCCAACCGGCATTCGACCGCCTTGGCCAGCCATGGTACGAATACAATTTTGTATTTAATACTAAATTTCGGTCGCTCGTAATTTCGAGTGCGTGAAGCGCACTCCAGGTCCAATCCCACTCCCGGACACAAAATGTTATGGCCAATATGTACAATTTGGTGTCCAAATTTTTTTTCCAGGGTTCCAAATCCCACTCCTGACTACCAAATGTTACAGTTTCCCACGGCCCCCGTTCCCTTACCAAGGGGAGATTAAGCCCCTTGTTCTTCTTGGGTCGTCATAATCACGAGACTCGTGTCGCCACTTCCGGTCGGATGCGGGACAGGGTTTCGGGATGATGTTCGCACATACCTAAGTACCCACGCCGCCGCGGAGCGGAGATCAAGTCTCGCATGAACCACGTGTAATTTGAGTGCACCCGAGCGGATGGCACACCACATGGTCCGTGCTATTACCTTGGTATTGGAACCCGATTAGAGTGATATTATTCGGACCATGCTCAGTCAAAGAGGGAAAAGTCGAGACGGTCGAATCAAAGAAATAACAGGTTTAATAATTATTATTTACAATGATCGGTGGCAAAAGCAGAGACACAGGGCAGTCTTATACAGTCTTAGCTTATTTCCCAGACAATGGGCCCACTCACACATTTAGGGGGATGAAGGAGGAAAAGTTCATGTGCTGGACATGCCGGCTTTGTCGTTCAGGAACAGCTCACCCAGCGTGGCCCTTTGCCGGTCACAGCACGTCCCTCGACGAAGGCAGGCAGGCAGGCGGGAAAATATACGTGCGTCTCTCGCCCGGCACGGCGGTCCTTCACAGCGCAATTAACCAATGGCGCGCTTTCACTCTCCTAACCCAACGGAGGATCTGACTCAAGCTCAACCGCGAATTCAACTTGTAACTCAATTCAACAGAGGACCCCGGCTCATAACTTGATTCAACACCGCGCACTCTCAGAACTCTAATATGGTTCAGCGCACCTCTCCTCAGAACTTGTTCAGCGCTTCGAACCAATAACTCAAGCTCGTAACTCAGCGCATGTCCTCCTCATAACTCGTCTCAGCACACCTCTCCTCGTAACTCTCAAGCGCCTCTCCCCATAACTGGGGTGGGGGCTTTGGGCACATGATTATATGGTTCCGCCCTGGCCCGTATTGAATGTTCCAAACCACGCCTTTTGCCGCAGTGCTAAGCCACTCCCCTCGAGCCCTGATTGGCGGCTCATGCTTACTGGTCACTCCCACTTCTCCTGTCCCGCCTTCCTTCGGCCTGCATTGACTTGTCATGTCGGCCTCGTGGTAATTTGCGCCAAAACTCAAAGCATCGAGGCGGCATAAAGCATTGGAAGGAGAACTAACACTCATTATTCTACTCAATGCAAAACTAACACAGGAAAAGGACTACGCTTACATTTACTATGAAATAACTGAACTATCGCGAGGCTACGTGTTGTAGTGTGACTAAACTATGAGGGGAAATTAACCTTTATTTGTAAAAACACAAAACCGCAACAATATATATATATATCTACCATCATATATATACAGACTTGGCATTTAATATGGAATTTATATATTTTTTTCTTGACTTGGGTTTACTTTCTTAACCCAGCATGTCAATCTGGTGAGTTTCTTATACACTTTGGTGATTTATTTGTTAAAAGAACCATGTCACTGATTGTCTGTCGCAGCAAGAAGTCAACAACAGGATTATATCCACAACAGGAATCACGTGATCTTCAGTGACGAGTCTAGATTTCTGGTCTATCATCAAGATGGCCGCGTCCGAGTGCACAGACAAGTGCATGAAGCCTACAACAAAGATTGTATAGTGCCAAGAGTCCAAGCTGGAGGTGGTGGGGTGACCATTTGGGCTGCCTTTCATGCAGGGGGCAAAACTGACCTGGTTGTTCTGAATGGAAACCTGAACCAGTTCAAGTACAGGGCCATTCTGGAAGAAACATTGCTTCCATTTGCTCGTGCAGCCTTTCGAGGAAACTTTGTCTTCCAAGATGACAATGCACGGCCTCATCATGCTCGCATGATCCAACACTTTCTTGCTGACCGTGGTGTAGAGCATATGGAGTGGCCTACCATGTCCCCGGATATGAATCCGATAGAGAACTTGTGGGCAGAATTAACGCGTCAAATCGACCACTTGGACCAGCAGCCGACCTCTGTGCGTGAATTGCAGCAGGCTATTGTCACTGCATGGCAAGCGATTCCTGTCCAAACCTTGGCAAATCTCGTGAACAGCATGCCTCAATGTGTACGTGCTCTCCTGAATGCTCGTGGGGGTTACACGAAGTACTGAACTGTAATTTTACTGTCCGTAATCCCAGTCGTAATTTAACTTTTGTTTTTGTAAAAAAAAATTTTGGCTAATGTGCAAAATAAAGAGATAATTCTGGAAAACGTACAGGAGTTTAACACAGTACTGTCCATGAATTGAGTTCGATATCAGTTTACATCACTTTCAAGGATCAATTTATTTATTTCGAAATGTCAAATGTGGTTTTTGTTCCTTTTAAAGGTCACATTAACAAAACCTAGAATAATTTCAACATAATTCCAATGAACTTTTGGTTCTAAGACATCTTGAAAAGTAAGTTCACCCCCACAAAAAAAATATTCCATATTAAATGCCAAGTCTGTATATATATATATATATATATATATGTATATATATATATATATATATATATATATATATATATATATATATATATATTTGTGTGTGTGTGTGTGTGTGTGTATATATATATATGTGCGTATATATGTGTGCATACAGTTGTGGCCAAAAAAAATTGGCACCCTTGCACCTTTTCAAATAATGCACCATTTCTACCAGAAAATTGTTGAAATTAAAAAATATTTTGGTATCCTCAGATGTATTTCTTTAGTTTGCAGTGGAACAAAACAAAAAAGCTTTAAAATTTGTAAATCTTAGCTTATTCCACACAGAAATCGTAAAATGGCCCGGACAATATTATTGGCACCTTTGAGAAGATTTTAGAAATAATGAGATTTCAAGCTGGTGGTTCTCATTTCCTTTGGAATTGAAATCGACGGTCGTGAGTTGCAGGTGCCTGCAATATAAAATCACTCATTCAACCAGTTTGAATAGAAATAAGAAGTCTTTCTTCTGTTTTGTGTCACTGTGTGTACCACAATGAGCATGGAGAAAAGCAAGAAAACCAGAGAATTGTCAGAGGTCAGACATAAGATTGTATCCGAGTATGGACAATCTCAAGGCTACAAGTCCATCTCCAGAGATCTTGATGTGTGTCCACCGTACGCAATGTTATCAGGAAGTTTACGGCCAATTAAACTGGAGCCAACCTCCCTGGACGTGGCCGCAAGAGAAAACTTGACCGAGAAAACTTTATCCCTGGACGTGGCTGCAAGAGAAGGTCACAGATTCAAGCTGACCTTCAGACAAAACGTAAGACAGTTTCAACTTGCACCATACGTCACCAACTCAATGGAAGGGGGTTCTAAGGTACGAGACCCAGGACACCAATGCTTAGAAAGCCCGACTGGAGATTTGTAAAACACACCTGAACAAGCCAAAATCCTTCTGGGAGAATGTCCTGTGGACTGATGAGACCAAATTAGAGCTTTGTGTTAAAGCACATCATCTCTATGTTTACAGAAAACAAAATGAAGCCTTCAAAGAAAAGAACACCTTCCCTACAGTCAAACATAGAGGAGGTTCAGTGATGTTTTGGGGTTGCTGTGCTGCCTCTGGCACTGGGTGCCTTGAATGTGTGCATGGCTTCATGAAATCAAGAGATTACCAAGGCATTTTGGAAAACAATGTTCAACCCAGTGTCAGAAAGCTGGGTCTCCATCGAAGGTCATGGGTCTTGCAGCAGGACAATGAACCCAAACACACTTCAAAAAGCACCCAGGAATGGTTCAAGACAAAACGCTGGACTGTTCTGAAGTGGCCAGCAATGAGTCCAGATCTAAATCCCATTGAACACCTGTGCGGAGATCTGAAAACAGCAGTTGGGAGAAAGCACCCTTCAATTCTGGGAGAACTGGAGCAGTGTGCACATGAAGAGTGGGCCAAACTGTCAGTAGAGAGATGGAGGAAGCTCATTCATGGCTAAAAGAAGTGCTTGACTGCAGTTATTTTGTCCAAAGGCTGTGCTACTAAATATTAAGT
>NC_136267.1:66352666-66470166 GCF_964187855.1 Myxine glutinosa
AATGAATTTACTACTATAATTAAGCTTTTACACTACTCACAATAAGTTAGGGATATTGGCAGGTTCTTCAGTGTGGTTGATTTTGTGTATTTCTAACCCTAACAACTAACCTGTTAGGTTCTAACCCTAACAGCCAACATACAATGGTCTGCCTATCCCAAAAGTGAAGTGAGGTGAAACACACCCCGATAAAAAAAATCAACTCACTCCCACAATATCCCTAACTTATTGTGAGTAGTGTACTTGCGGCCGTAGAAGATTGACTACTATAATTCAGCTCAGCTTTTAATTGCGAAATGGGCCCAGCCCGGCCGAGGTGGGCCTCGACTGGCCTCACCACCTGGCCTACAACCTTCCCGGGGTCCGTCCCGACATTTTAATTTCTTTTTTAATGAATTTACTACTAGAATTCAGCTTTTACACTCGGCTGTAGAAGATTGACTACGATAATTCAGCTCAGCTTTTAATTGTGATATTGGCCCAGCTCGACCAAAGCGGCCTCGACCGGCCTCACCACCGAGCCTATAACCTTCACGGGGCCCGTTCCGACATTTTTCCTTCTTTTTGAATGAATTTACTACCATTATTCAGTTTTTACTCACGGCCGTAGAAGATTGACTACTATAATTGAGCTCAGCTTTTAATTGCGAAATGGGCCCAGCCCGGCCGAGGTAGGCCTCGACCGGCCTCGCCACCTAGTCTAAAACATTCCCGGGGCCCGTCCCAACATTTTTTGTAGAAGAGGTTTCTTCCTATCTTTCACCGTTCAGGAAATTATCTGGCACAGACAAACAAACAAACAAAAACTTTCTTTTGTATATATAGACTAGCCCAAAGCACCCGGCATTGCCCAGGTTTCTTTTGAATGAATTTACTACTATAATTCAGCTTTTACACGCGGCCATAGAAGATTGACTACTGTAATTCAGCTCAGCTTTTAATTGCGAAATCGGCCCAGCCTGGCCGATGCAGACTCGACTGGCCTCACCACCGAGCCTATAACCTTCCCGGGGCCCGTTCCGACATTTTGGGTTCTTTTTGAATGAATTTACTACTATAATTCAGCTTTTACTCACAGCCATAGAAGATTGACTACTTTAATTCAGCTCAGCTTTTAATTGTGAAATGGGCCCAGCCCAGCCGATGCAGCCTCGACTGGCCTCGCCACCTAGCCTATAACCTTCCCGGGGCCCGTCCCGACATTTTTGGTTCTTTTTGAATGAATTTACTACTAAAATTCAGCGTTTATTCATGGCCACAGAAGATTAACTACTATAATTCAGCTCAGCTTTTAATTGCGAAATGGGCCCAGCCCGGCCGAGGTGGGCCTCGACCGGCTTCGCCACCTAGCCTAAAACCTTCCCGGGGCCCGTCCCGACATTTTTTGTATTAGAGGGTTCCTCTGATCTTTCACCGTTCAGGAGATTAGCATGCACAGACAAACAAACAAACAAACAAACAAATGAAAAATCGTTCAGAGACCGAGGACTTGCCGGAATGTACTTTTTATCGCCCAATTTGGACAAAGATGGCGGCCGAACCACGTGACCGATGACGTCATCATTATTTGTTTTCTAAACTAATTTATTCCTTGATGATGCTCAAGAAATTTCATCTTGATCGGATGAAGTTTTGTACTTGTCGAATTACGACGTCATAATGGAGGCACTTTTTTTTTTTTTTTTGTATACAAGATCGAGGCTCGTGAAAGCGCAAACATTAATCACACAAAAAGTCAAACCGACACAAACCGACACATAAAACACAAAATAAGGGGAGCGGTAGACAAGCTGGGAGAGAGCTGGAAGGACACAAACTCAACATTTGAGAGCAGGGACATCGAGAGAACTGTGGGAGGGAGATGTCTTGGGGGGAGGTGGGAGAGGTATAAAATATATGGACAATGCAAGGACTTCCAAGAAAGAAGTTGGAATTTCGAAAAAGTGTATCTGGGGTGAATTAGCGGGGGTAGAAAAGATCAAGGTTTTGGATGGGGGAAGATAAGAGATGGTGGTGAACAGCTGTTTTAAAGACCTGGAAGGGAGGAGTGGGATTGAAGGGAGTGGGAGAGTTTGTTCCAGAGGCGGGAGAAAAGGGGAATGAAAGAGTGAAGGTGAGCAGAGAGCCTAGATTTTGGCAGTTTAACCATAAAAGGGTTGCTGGCAGATCTTGTGCGACCTGTAGGAATATTTGCGGGACAGAGCACAGAGAGAGCTGGGGGAGCAAGGCCGGAGAGGAGTCGGTAGAAGAAAGAAAGACGGCCAACCTGCCTGCGGTGAGTGAGTGAAAGGCCCTCGGTGTTAGCTTCATCGCGGGAGATTCCAATGATTCTGAAAGCTTCGGCTTCAACAGCGTGAAGCCAAGCTCGGTGTGAGGCAGGAGCACTGGCCCAGAGAGCGGAACAGTATTCTAATGAGCTGCGGATGAAAGCCTTGTATGTGGTGAAGAGCTCAGGTGTGCCAAGGAAGGACTTCGCACGACGGAGGATGCCCAGTCGGCGACTGGCTTTGGAGGCCAGCTTGGAAATGAGGTTGTCGCAAGAAAGATCATGGCAGATAGTGAAACACAAAAGCTTGAGCGACAGAACTTCTTGGAGAGGATTGTTGAGAGAGTAGATGGGAGGGTTTTCCCGTCGGTCTTTTCGGAGAGACATCTTAAGAGTGTGAGATTTGTCAGGATTGAAGGACATGTTCCACTTGTTTGACCAGTCTGTGATTCTGTCCAAGTCTGCAGAGAGTGAGGAGGCTGCAGGCTGCCGATCTGAGGGATGAGGAATGGAGTGGCAGAGAGTGGAGTCATCAGCAAAGAGATAGAGAGGATTTTCCAGAGATTCAGAGAGATCGTTGATGCAGACCAGAAAAAACACAGGGCCCAGAACACTGTTTGAGGAAGTCCAGCCTGAACAGGAAGGGGAGATGAAAAATTCCATTCAGCGCCACACGTTGACTGCGACCAGACACGAAGTCCGCAAGCCATGCATGGAGATTTCCATGGATACCATAAGACGAGAGTTAGGTGACCAGGGCGGTGTGCCAGACCATATCTAAGGCACGAGATGGGGAGGGGGAGGGGGGAGGGGGGAGGGAGGGGGAGGGGGAAAAGTACCCGGCAGAAGTACCCGGCATTGCCGGGTGGGGGAGGAGAGGGGGGAGGGGAGGGGAACGGGGGGGGAGGGGAGAAGGGGGGGGAGGGGAGAAGAGGGGGGGAGAAGGGTGGGGGGGAGGGGGAAAAGGGAGGGGGAGGGGGAAAAGGGAGGGGGAGGGGAGAAGGGAAGGGGGTAGGGTGGAGGGGGTAGTGTGGAGGGGGAGGACGGAGGGGGGAGGGGGATGGGGGAGGGGGAGGGGGAAAAGGAGGGGGAGGGGGAGGGGGAAAGGGAGGGAGAGGGGGGAGGGGGAACAGGGAGGGGGAAGGGGGAGGGGGGAAAGGGAGGGGGGAAAAGTGAGGGGGAGGAGGAAAAGGGAGGGGGAGGGGAGATGGGGAGGGGAGAAGGGGAGGGGTAAGGTGGAGGGGGAAGGGAGGCGGAGGACGGAGGGGGAAGGGGGAAGGAAGGGGAGGGCCAGTCAACAATGACGTTGCAGTTCTCATGGTCGGAGAGCAGCACAACAATCGCGACATTGTCCTGCATATTCGCAACAGCACGAAGCGGATTTTGGAGACTCACCGATCCTGTGACGTCCTCCAGTACCGGCGTTGCCGGGCGGGGGAAGGGAGACCCGTACATTCCCAACCCGTACATTCGCCCTCTCGACTCAATCTCACTCGGACAAAAGCCTCGCACAAATTACACCGTGAAGGCCCAATGGTCATGTCTATGCCACAAATCACGGGCGCACTGAATTGAAAATATATAGAACGCTCATACTCCGTGAAAAGTGAAGCCGCCATGTCGCCATCTTGGTCAGCACGACTCGACCAACTCGCCTCGCGGATCTCGTTTTGTGCGGTAATAAACTGCTCCAATCGGTTACGGAAGGGTTGTGGAAAGACGTTTCACAGCTGTTTCAAAGACATTTAATTCATATCGCACAAAATCGATACAAAACACGATCGCATAAAAGGTGAAAAAACGTGTGACGTGTGACGGGATGGAACATCACGTGATCGCTCTGAGCGAATCAGTCTGGCGGCGGGAATGGAACATCACGTGATCGCTCTGAGCGAATCAGCGTGCTGCTCTGGAACCGGCTGAGATTAGCGGGTACTTCGCTGAAATGCGCTGAGGTAAATATGAATAAAAAATATGGATCTCGTCAAATATGGTCTCGGCCATGTTCGTCCCAGGCTCAATGGCTATGTCTATGCCAAATATCAAGCACGTGAGCCTCTCCATTTCGGAGTCTATCGGTAACATTACACACACACACACAAACTGTGTTTTATATATATAGATATATACCCTGCAAAAAAAGAAACGCAAAAGTAGTAAAATCGTAAATATCTGACAGAGTGTTGCCGATATCCATACAAAATTAATACCAAAAATGAATTGGTCATTTCTGCATGGATTGGGATCGATTTATGTGGAAAGAATGAGGTACTGCAGAAATTTGGCGAAAAGATGGAACAATCGCAAAAACACAACCACGTGAGAGCCTGGCACCGAAACACACCAACATGACATGCACGTGCGACATCACTTGTTGGGCTATAAAAACGTTGGGTTTTCATTTGCATGGCATCACAATCTTACAGCAAGTGAACAGCGAAAACATGCCACGACTCACGGATGAGATTCTTCGGCCACACGTCCTTCCCATTAGGCAACAAGCGAACGTCATTTTCCAACAAGACAACACCCGACCTCACACGGCAAGACTGAAAACAGCCTTTTTGAGGAATCACAACATCCAGGTCCTGCCATGGCCCTACAGGTCTCCAGATTTAAACCCAATCGAACATTTATGGGATGCACTGGATCAACGACTGCCAGCACGTCAGCAACAACCACGGAACCTCCGACAGTTGGCACAAGCACTGCAGGCAGAGTGGGTGAACATTCACCAGGCCACAATTCGGGATCTGATTGCTTCCATGGGACGACGATGCCAGTTAGTTTGGGACTCCAATGGTAGCCATACAAGATATTGAGCACAGATGACCTTCGCCTTGAAAATCTACTGTTCCATGTGTGCCATATGGAACCTGGGTCAATGAGAATGATGTGTGCCAATTTTGAACAATCGATTACCATCTGTTGATTATTTATATGATATATAAAATATACATCTAAAATCACTTTTGCGTTTCTTTTTTTGCAGTTTTGCGTTTCTTTTTTTGCAGGGTATATATATATATATATACATATACACACATACAGATATACAGTCATAGCCAGACGGAAGCATCTCCTCAGTGAAAGACACATGAAAGCCCGCTTGTAACTTGCAAAAAGCACCTAAAGGACTCTCAGACTGTGAGAAACAAGATTATGTGGTCTGATGCGACCACGATTTAACTGTTTGGCTTCCGTCCGGCCACTCTGCCATAAATCCCAGATCGGTGGAGTGTTGCAGTGTTGGTTGTCCTTCTGGAAGTTTCTCCCATCTCCACACGGGATCTCCAGAGCTCAGCCAGAGAGACCATCGGGTTCTTGGTCACCTCTCTTACCAAGGCCCTTCTCCCCTGATTGCTCAGTTTGGCCGCTCAGTTTGCTCGGCCAGCTCTAGGAAGAGTCCTGGTTGTTCCAAACTTCTTCCATTTAAGAATGATGGAGGCCACTGTGCTCTTGGGAACCTTCAATGCAGCAGAATTTTTTTGTAGGCTTCCCCAGATCTGTGCCTCGACACAATCCTGTCTCTGAGCTCTGCAGGCAGTTCCTTCGACCCCATGGCTTGGTTTTTGCTCTGATATGCATTGTCAGCTGTGAGACCTTATATAGACAGGTGTGTGCCTTTCCAAATCATGTCCAATCAATTGAATTTACCACAGGTGGACTCCAATCAAGGTGTAAAAACATCTCAAAGATGATCAAGAGTAATGGGAGGCACCTGAGCTCAATTTTAAGTGTCATAGCAAAGGGTATGAATACTTATGTCAATGTGATATTTCAGTTTTTTCTTTTTAATAAATTTGCAAAACTTTCTAAAATCCTGTTTCCTCTTTGTCATTATGGGGTATTGAGTGTACATTGATGAGAGAAAAAAATGAATTTAAACGATTTCAGCATAAGGCTGCAACATAACAAAATGTGAAAAAAGTGAATGGGTCTGAATACTTTCTGAATGCACTGTATATATCTATATATATATATATATATATATATATATATATATATATATATATATATATATCTATATATATATATATATATATATATATATATATATATATCTATATATATATATATATATATATATATATATATATATATATATACAACAACAACAACAAGAACATGCATTTTAAGGCCATTTTCCCTGCTAGAGCGGGGGTTAGCCTTGCAGTCCCCATGACAATCTTCTCCATTTTGCCCTATTTTCTGCATCTCTCCTTGTTAACCCCCTTGCCCGCATTTATTCTTCCACCATCTTTAGCCAAGTCTTTCTCGGTCTTCCCCGTCCTCTACTTCCTTCTACATTCATTTCCATCACTCTTCTCAACCAGTCACTTTCATCCTTCCTCAACACATGACCAAACCATCTCAACCTGTTCCTCTTCACAGCATCAATCACAGGCTCTATTCCCATCATCTTTCGCAATTCATCATTTGTCTTCCTCTCTCTCAACGATACTCTGCACATCCACCGAACCATTCGCATTTCCACCCTTTCCAGTCTTCGTTGCTGCTCTACGTTCATTACCCATGTCTCGCTCCCATAAATCATAACACTTCTCACACATGCAGCATACACCTTTCCCTTCAGCTTCAACGACACTCCCCTCCTCATCAGCACTCTTGTTCCCGAAACACTCAGTTCCCGAAACTTCTTCCATGCACATCTCACTTTTGCAACCGTTGCCGAGTCTGATCCACCTTCTCCATTCAGCATGTCTCCGCGGTAGTAAAATGTTTTCACACCTTCCAGCTTCACGCCGTCTCCAAGATCCAACTCAACATTTCCTCCATCTGCAGCTCCCTCTGTACACACCTTACATTTGAATGTAGCTGCCACACTGGTTAATGACCCTCTGAGACCACTACATTTTTGATGAACCCACTCAGCGCACATTGTACATTGAATGGAGTTCACTCCGACACCCTTCCTGCACACAGCACATGGCCACTTCCCAGTTATTTCCACCTCACCACATGCTTTACCACTTGCCATCACCCTCGTCTTTCCTATATTCACCTTCAGACCTTTTGTCTCCATACATTCCTTCCAATTGTTCATCTTTTCCTTCAGTCCATCCATACTTTCCGCAATCAACACCAGATCATCTGCATACAACAACTCCCACGGTAAACCCTCCTTTACGTTCTGAGCCAGCACCTTCATCACAGCTACAAATAGTAGTGGACTTAGTACCGATCCCTGATGCACTTCCACCTTCACCTCAAACTCTCTACTGTTCCCGTCCTTCGTCCTTACAGCTGTGCGCGCTCTTTTGTACATTGCCATCACTACTCTGATCAACCATTCCTCCACTCCTAACTTTCTCAATGCCCATGTCAATACTTCGCGTGGAACCCTAACGAATGCTTTCTCCAGATCAACAAACCCAAGAAACAACTTCTTCCTCTTCTCCATGTACTTCTCCTGCAACTGCCTCACAATAAAGAGCGCGCCTGTCGTTCCTCTTCCTGGCATAAATCCAAACTGCATTTCGTCGATCTTCACCTTCTTCCTTATCCTCCTCTCCAACACCCTTTCCAATACCTTCATTCCATACTCCAATAACTTTATCGCTCGGTATGAGCCACACTCCAGAGGGTCACCTTTCCCCTTGTATAGAGGGATGAGGGTACTCAGTTCCCAATCCACTGGAATGCGGCCTTCTTTCACCACCAGATTACAGATCTCTGTCATTCTCTTCACACCCCAACTTCTTGCTGCCTTCACCATATCTCCCACAACTCCCGTCGGCCCTCCCGCTTTTCTACCCTTCATTGCTTTTATCGCTTCCCCAACTTCCTTCTCAGTTATCTTCTCTGCCGGTCCTAAAACTGGGTTACTCTCTATGTTGCCATCCCATTCATTCTCTGTATTCAACAGCATTTCCATATATCTTTTCCATCTTCCTTTAATTCCATCTGGGTCCACAACGATTTGTCCCACTTCATCCTTCAAGCAACTCACCCCCATCGCATCACACCTCTCTTTCGCTATCTGCTTTGCAATCCTGAATACCGCTCTCTGACCCTCTTCCGAATCCAAGCTTTCTCTGAACATTTTCCTACATGCCTCCTGCGCCTTTGCTAACTCTTTCTTTGCAGCCTTCTTGGCTGCCTTATAACTTTCATGCTCTGCTTTTTTCCGCTCCCGTACCTTTCGCCTTCTGCCACTCCTTGAACTTCTTCCTCTTCTCGTCAATCCTCTTTCCAACTTCCTCATCCCACCACCATGTTTCCGAGTGCCTCGGTGGTCCTTTTGTCCATCCATATACCTCACCAACGGCTCCCAACAGACTATCTTTCATTGACATCCAACCACGTTCAAGCTCAACCACATCATCCTCTACCCTACTAAGCCTCTCTTTTAATGCCTCCCTTACTGTCACCTCTCTCAACCTCCACACCTTCATTCTCGGTTGGTACTTCACCCGCCGAGCTCTCCTCGCACCTTTCACCCTTATGTCGCAAACAACCAAGTGGTGCTGTGAAACAGCCTCCTCCCCAGGGATCACCTTTCTGTCCCGGAGGTGCCCCCTATCTCGCCTAAGCACCATCAGGTAGTCAACGGTTGTCGTCGACCCACCTGACGTGTTTGTAAGAAGCTTATTATCCTCTTTCTGGAACTGAGTATTACAAATCAACAAATCAGCTCTATCAGCAAACTTCAAAATCCTTTCACCTTCTCCATTTCTCACACCATATCCGTAACCCCCATGAACTCCCTCAAAACCGTCCATACTCCTTCCCACATGTCCATTTAGGTCTCCTCCTACCACAACAACTTCCTCGTCTTTCACGTTTTCCATCAGTTTCTCTATCACACACCAGAACTTGTCCTTCTCTTCATCGCTCCAACCAACCTGCGGAGCATATCCCGAGATGACGTTCACCAAGAGCTTTCCAATCATCATTTTCACCATCATCAACCTATCACTCACTCTCGTCACACTCACCACACTGTCTACAAACTCCTCAGAAAACAGGACACCAACACCATTCACGCCCTCCGGGCACCCTTGCCACACAAACTTGTATTTCTGTCCCTGCCTACCCTTCACCATTCTCACACCACTTCCCTTCCATCTCATCTCTTGCACACAACATATGTCCACTCCTCCTCTGAATAATACTTCCACCACTTCTCCTGATCTCCCTGTCATTGTCCCTACATTCCATGTCCCAAACCTCAGAAACCGATCTCCACTTCGGGCTGTACCCTGCCCATATGTAGTTGTAATTGTCATGGTTCTCTTTTTGAGGCAATGTTTTTATGGCCGGATGCCCTTCCTGACGCCAACCCTCTTAGTCGCCTCTTACAACACGCAGGGATACGGTGTACCTATTCTAACCAGGGTACCCACCGGGATAAAGCTTTGAATAAAACCAAACGGGTTTAATCCCGAACAAATAAACGGAGAATGAAATGAATAATAACTGGTATTCTGTGCAATGAAGTAAAATGCAATAAAATGCAATGAAGTAAAATAAATCCGATAAAAACTAAGGCTTCAAGTCACAAGCACAGACGGGGCGAGGGGCACAAAATGGCGACTTATCTTTGGTGGCAGCGGTTGAGAGGATGGGCACGTAGCAGGCGATGAGAGGATGGGCACGGAGCAGGCGATGAGATGAGCAGGACGACGAAGAGATGATGAGGAGACGAACAGGACCATCAACAGGCAATGGTGGAGGATGATAACACCAAGGCCAAAGCAGGCAGGCATGATGACCTCCTTAAAGCTCTCCTTCTTAGGAAGACCAATCGCCTCAGAATACCAGTTCTCAACAAAAACGTGAGCTCCTCTCCTCAGGGTCGCTGTACAGGTAATTCTCCTCAGGCTCGCGGTACAGTTAATTCTCCTCAGGCGCGTGGTACAGTTAATTCTCCTCAGGCTCGCAGTACAGTTTGCGGTATATATATATTGTTGCGGTGCGACTGGGAGGGTTCCAAATTTATCCCACTCCTTAACAACAATTTGTTTCAGGAGGGTCAAGTTCAAGGTGCACACGTCAATGAAGACTGCGATCGAACCCTCTCTTTCCAGCACCTTCTGGATGCTGAGCAGTTTTGCATGGTGTGCAAAGCGGCGTTACCCCATGAGATTTATGTACCTGAGTCTAGCCAAATTCTGTCCCGGATGATGCTAGGCCAATGGAGAAAAGACGCACCGAACAGGTTTGAAGTAAGAACAAAATGTACAGCCTTTTATTTGGAAGGCACAGAGAAACAGAGACGAAGATTTACCGTAACCATTCTTACCTATCCTAATAAACCCCACTGGCGCCTTCACACTCTGACACACACTCACAGGGACAAAAGACACTGGTTAATGGTGTACCGATGTACGTGCTGGGATTCCTCGCTGGTGACCACGTGGTCTGGTGTGTGTGCGCGGCTTGCAGTTCGATCGTGACGTCAGGTCCGCAGGACGAACCACCGCCTCGAAGTTGGCATGGACGAACTTAGCACAGGTCAATGAACTTCAGCGCAGATGAGTCATGTCGAAAATGCCAATTCTTGCAGGTCAGCCGGATGGCGCAAAAGATCGGCGCAGATGGGATGGGTCTCGGGCGTCAAACAAAGGCCAAACACGTGTCATGGGAGATATGAAAAAGCAAGCGAGGTCTCGGCGTGGGCGTGGCGAAAGGGGCAAGAGCTGGTGTGTCCTCGGTGAAGTCCCAAAAAGCAAGAGAATCGTGTCATCCACGAGGCAAAGAGAGAACAGAGCAGGAGGTCGTCGATGTGGCGAAATCCCAGGCAAAAGAGAATGAAATTGTGATCCGCGTGGGCTTTTACCAGATCCGCCCACGCCCCTCAAAATGTTCCACAGCCTCCCATTGGCTGAGGCTTATCGCATCATGGCGACGGGTTCCCGGCTCGCCATTGGTCATGTGGGCCGTGCTTTTGGCCACGCCTTTCTGCACATCTGGTGTTTTGGCTTCCCTTAACCAACTAAGGTTTGACATCCTACCTAACTCAATGCATATTTGGTCTTTTTTACTATACAATGGGAAAGGGCGAATCACTGCATTCAATAAAACATAACTGACTAATGCAGGCTACATGTTGTCGTGCAATTGACTATACGGGGTCTGCCTTTATGGCACAACCGCAACACTACCCCCCTTCTCTCACCAAGACTCGACCCGAGTCGTACACATGGAGCGCCTGGGGTGAGCTGGCATTCTTTTAAACATTACTTCTAGTGTAACACGTACATGTGATTCCCCTAACATTTTAAACTCTAATCCCAGTGTGTGTGACATTATTATTATTTTAAAAACATTTAAATGTACATTTTTAAACTAAATATGTCCCTCCTAATGGGTTGAGAAACTACCTAACAGATTCACACTCACAACCTTATACTGTTCACGTATTTCCGGAATTTTGTAACTAAACACATAACCGGTGGGCAACATTTTTACATTTTACACTAAACACAATTTATTTTACCAAAAACTATGACCCAGGACCTGGACTTGAGGAATAAAACTTGGTGCACTTG
The DNA here is from genome assembly GCF_964187855.1 of Myxine glutinosa. Lineage (NCBI taxonomy): Eukaryota > Metazoa > Chordata > Myxini > Myxiniformes > Myxinidae > Myxine > Myxine glutinosa. The sequence goes on from NC_136267.1 coordinate 66,364,451, forward strand.
TTGCTGGAGTCATCTTCTTGTTGCTGGAGTCGCTTCTTGCCTTGGTAGGCGGGCTAACAAAAACCAGCTGGCCCTGACCGGCATACAGGCCATTTGAAGATGAGGACCATCTACATCTTCATAATTGCACACATGGATCACTCTTTTTATTTACGAGCAGGGCCACTTGACAAGTGGTCCAAATGCGTGGCGTCAGTGCCACTCAACAGGTGATCCATGTGTGGCAAGATGATGGGCAGCCAAGAGGTGAAACAATGGAAATGGGTGTGGCCACTGAGCCAGTGGTCCATAAGGTGATGAGTGATGGGATGATGGGATGTGAGTTATGGATGGCAGCAAGATGCTGCGACGGCACGGTGTTCCTCGTGATGGTCCTGGATTGGGGAGGCAGAGAAGACGCAATGAGCAAAACAGGAAAAGACACGGTGGCACATGCAAAACACAGGTATGACAAGCGGGTGAGAGAAACGCCGGCAGAGTGAAGTCAAGCCTGGCCCTACCCATTCATGCCTCCCACCATTAACTACACTACCCTTGCCCTCCTTGTATTTACAATTCGTCTCTACGTCTCGTCTCCGCCGTCCCCTCTGTATTTCGAATTCGTCCCCAAATCCCCCCAGGTTCTCCCATGAAGGAAAGGCGGAATGAACACTATGTTTCATACTCACGTCGTGATGCATTTTACCAATCAAACATTGAGTTCTGTGGTGCGAAATCCATCCCCTTGTGGATGGTGCAAAGGGGTCTTCACAAAATTCTAACTACTCTGACATCATTACACATTTTAATCTCCCCGGGGTTGTACCCTGCCAATCGGCCTTCTTTAAACTATGTGGTTCTAAGAACCCGAATTCCCATTGCCCACACTGTGTTGCCTTCCTGAATTTGGGTCTCACCCCACAAATTTTCCATTCGTGCCCTCGCACAATTTCGGGGCTGGGTCCTGTGGCTCTACCAGCAGGTCTACCTACCTGCACCCCTCCGTTCACTGGAGCTGCCTCCCGAGATTGCCTGCTCCTCACTCTAACCTACCCGGGGAAGGCCCTCCCTGGCACTTACCCCATGATGCCCACCTTGGCATTGGGCAACCCGGGTCCTTTCCCTGGATCCTCGGGCCCCACTCATTCTAACCTAACTGGCTCCGAGCCTACCTGCGGCCTTACCTGGCCGACGAGCTCCCAGTGACGGAGTGCCCCAAATAACTATTTCTACCAATTAAGCCACACACCCAGCCATTCCACCGTCTCCTGCACCTCACAAAAAAAACAAAACTATCTCCACAATCAGCACCACAGGTGTCAATATCCATGTAATTTACCTGTACCCTCTATCTAACTTTAAACTACCCACCCGGGCTTTCGTGAATGGGTTCCACTCCCCCCATTCAATCCTTCGCACCATGCATTCCACACCATTCATTCCACACTAATTATTCTCACACCAAATATTTCCACACCACAACACAATTCAATTCACACAGCATCATTAATCTAACTGATTTCCCCTATCACTATCTACTTTCCTATCACTATCCCCTATCCCCTATACTATCACTTTCCCCTATCACTACTGATTTTCCCTATCCTATTTCCCCTATCACTATTTTCCCCTATCGCATACCGGTGCGCACACTCTCTCCACACACTTCCCCATCGTCCCTTTACACGACGCACACCCTTTGTTAACAATCAGCTGAACTCTCTACGTCCCCACTACTGTTCATTGTCACTACTTAAATCTTGTCCCTATTGTCTCTCTAGATCCCTAATCATTATCCTAGCCCTCCCTCAGCTAGTGCTTCGGTGCCCCCATGGAGCAACCATTGCTGGCCCCTCCATGGGCCTAACAATGCTATCCCCCTAAACTAGTGCTCATGGGCCCCGCACACGTGGGGAATGGTCTCACCCCATACGCCCACATGGGGGGCACATACTTCCCCCAGTCCTCTAAACTATGAGCCCCCATCTATGGAGGTACTTGGTCACGGCTCGGCCTCTAAGGGCCGAGCGATCCATGCAGGTGGTTGGTCACCTGTATGGGGTGATATCCGGCCAGCATTGACGATCCGAGGGGGGGGGGGGGGGATTGGTGGTCCCAGGTGCCGGGGTCCATCTGTGCGTGGGACCGCCCAACCGACCACGGTTAGAGCACCTCACCTGGTAAGGTGCGTGGCTGCGAAACTCCAAATTTCCCCTGAAAACCCACCGATTGCTCTTGCCGCGGTATGGCGCCAACAATACTGTGCGGGTGCCGGAGGTACGAATCCCGCATGCCGGTCCTTGCGAGACAAGCGCAGCACCGATTCCCTCCGGTCCCCACGGCGCACCACTTGTCGGGGGCTCGCATAATCTATTCACCCCACTAAGCACTACCCCGGTCGGCGTCGATGCCTGAGCCGCATCAATTCTTGCACTCCATTTCGTACTTGCACACTCCGGTGCGCACACTCTCTCCACACACTCCGTACCCGTACACACCGGTGCGCACACTCTCTCCACACACTCTGTAATCGCACACACTGGTGCGCACACTCTCTCCACACACTCCGTTATCGCACACACTCTCCACACTCCGTAATCGCACACACCAGTGCACACACTCTCTCCACACACTCCGTAATCACACATACCAGTGCGCACACTCTCTCCACACACTCCGTCTCATTCGTAACCCTCACGATGGGCCTTTCACGAACCCCAGGGTCTGGCCTTTCTCCCAAGCTCGCCGAGCACCTGCTCGCACCAAACACATTCACGATATCACTACTCACCTCTGGACTCACTTTTTCCCGGTCCTCTTCAAGAACCTGCAATCTTTCTATTTGATTAACAGGCATTTCATCACGGTCCGAGCACCACTCTCGCACACATTCCATCAATTCCTTCCCTAATTCATTCTCCGTCTCTCCTTCTGTCTTTTCAATTTCAATTATTCCTTCTTTCACCTCCTCCAGCTTCTGTTTTCCTCTATTTCCCGTTGCGCCCCTGAAATCTCCTGCTCCAACTCGACCTTCATCGGTTCCTCTACCTTCCGCGTCAATATTTCCATTTCCCCAGTCAGTTTGGCTGTGCTGTCCTTCAGTTCTCGCTGGACGCTCATCTCACTCCGCTTTACCTCGTCATGCACACTCGCGACCTCCTCGCTCTTCCTCTTCATACCGCAGCTTGATTCCTCTCTCATGGTGTCCATTCGATCAACCAATCGATCACCCATTTCCTTCATTTCACAACTCCACTCTTTCATGCTCGCTAACATTTGTGTCATGAATAACTCCATGTTAATCCCCGCTTGTACAGCGGGCCCGGCCTCTGCCGCCGGCCCTGCGCGCGAAGCGCGGCCATTGTCTTCACTCCCTGCCGTGCCGTGATTACCTCCAAGGTCAATCTGTTCGTTTACGTCCTGGGCCATTAATTCACCTTCATTCTCTACATTCTCTATACGCACCGGAACCTGCACGTCTTGGCCCGACATCATCCTAATTTTATTTTAATTTTGTTTTAAATGTTTTAAACAAAATTTGCACACACTCATAATTTCGCAGTATGTGAAGCATACTGCAGGTCCAATCCCACTCCCGGACACCAATTTGTTGCGGTATCCGCAGGTACAAGGGGCCGCGGCGGTGAGAGCGTCGAATCCTAATCAGTAGACCACACCTTATTCAATTGCGTGCCGATGTACCTGCTGGGATTCCTCGCTGGTGACCACGTGGTCTGGTGTGTGTGCGTGGCCCGCAGTTCGATCGTGACGTCAGGTGCGCGGGACGAACCGCCGCCTCGAATTGGCACGGACGAACTTAGCACAGGTAGATGAACTTCAGCGCAGGTGAGTCGTGTAGAAAATGCCAATGCTTGCGGGTCAGCCGGATGGCGCAAAAGATCGGCGCAGACGTGATGGCTGTCGGGCGTCGAGCAAAGGCCAAACATGTGTCGTGGGAGATATGAAAAAGCAAGCAAGGTCCCGTCGTGGGCATGGCGAAAGGGGCAAGAGCTGGTGTGTCCTCGGTGAAGTCCCAAAAAGCAAGAGAATCGTGTCGTCCACGAGGCAAAGAGAGAACAGAGCAGGAGGTCGTCGACGTGGCGAAATCCCAGGCAAAAGAGAATGAAATTGCGATCCGTGTGGGCTTTTACCAGATCTGCCCACGCCCCTCAAAATGTTCCACAGCCTCCCATTGGCTGAGGCTTGTCGCATCATGGCGACGGGTTCCCAGCTCGCCATTGGTCACGTGGGCCGTGCTTTTGGCCACGCCGTTCTGCACATCTGGTGTTTTGGCTTCCCTTAACCAACTAAGGTTTGACATCCTGCCTAACTCAACGCATATTGGTCTTTTGTACGATACAATGGGAAAGGGCTAATCTTTACATTCAATAAAACATAACTGACTAATGCAGGCTACATGTTGTTGTGCAATTGACGATACGGGGTCTACCTTTATGGCACAACCACAACAATATATATATATATATATATATATATATATATATATATATACTAGCAGAGGTACCCGGCTTTGCACGGGAGTGGGAGGAGGAGGGGAGGGGGAAGAGGAGGGGAGGGGAACGGGGGGGGAGGGGGGGAGGGGGGAAGCGGGGGGAGGAGGAGGGGGAGGGGGAAGAGGAGGGGGAGGGGAATGGGGGGGGAGGGGGGAAGGGGGGGGAGGGGGGAGGGGAAGGGGGGAGGGAAGGGTGCGGGGGTGCCCAGGGGGAAGAAGGGCCCCTCCCCTCCCCCTCCCCCCCCCTTTCCCCTCCCCCCCCTCCCCCCTTCCCCCTCCCCCTCCCCCTCCCCCTTCCCCCTCCCCCTCCCCCCTCCATCCCCTTCCCCCTCGTTCCCCTCCCCTTCTCTTCCCCCTCCCCTCCTCCTCCCCCTTCACACCAGGGGGGTTGACTCAGCCTGTCATCCCACCGAGGTCGGAAGTCGGAACTCATTGTCGTCAAATAAATGTAGCCTGTATGTTTCACTCTTTGTCACATGCCGTTGGTCCCATGTCAATCGGATGAAGTTGAAAAATTAACGTTACGAAGGTTCTCTGGGACGTACTGATTCCGAATAATGAAGTTGAAAAATTAACGTTCCGAAATACGCTAATTACGCTAACAGAAGCGCTGGAGGGAGCACTGCGCTCCCTCCCTTAGATTCCCTCCCTCTTCTGCTAGCGCTAATTACGCGTAACACACTAATTTTAAAACCCGAAGTTTTTTTAATTTTAAGGTGTGCTGTAGTCAGAAGCGCTAGAAGCGCTGCGCTCCCTCCCTTCGAATCCCTCTCTCTTCTGCTAGTGCTAATAATACGCTAATTTTAAAACCCGAAATTTTTTAAATGTTTATGTCTCCGTGACATTCCTGGGACCATCCCGAGTCGAACAGTACTTTCCGCTCGCAAATCCGTCCACGGGTTCTCGAGATCTTAGAGATCATAGATACATAGATCAGGACCAACTCTACTTTATATATATAGAAGGTGTGCTGTAGTCAGAAGCGCTAGAAGCGCTGCGCTCCCTCCCTTCGAATCCCTCTCTCTTCTGCTAGTGCTAATAATACGCTAATTTTAAAACCCGAAATTTTTTAAATGTTTATGTCTCCGTGACATTCCTGGGACCATCCCGAGTCGAACAGTACTTTCCGCTCGCAAATCCGTCCACGGGTTCTCGAGATCTTAGAGATCATAGATAGAGGCCAACTCTACTTTATATATATAGATATATATATATATATATATATATATATATATATATATATATATATATATATATATTTACATATATACATATATATATATATATATACATATATATATATATACGTAGGTATGAATATGTATGTACGTATATATATATATATATATATATATATATATATATATATATATATATATATATATATATGTATGTATGTATGTATGTATGTATGTATGTATGTATATATATATATATATATATATATATTGTTACAGACGTGGCTTAGATGTTATTTACCGAGCGGTTTTGGTATGACCACGTCTGCACAAGTTACCCGATTATACCCGAACGTTGACTAATCGCGCTACGCTAGGTCAATGAAGGAAAAGACACACGGCTGGGATTAAATTGACGCGACACCAGGGATACGGTTCTCAAGACCTCCGGAGGAGATTATATTAGGGCGGAAGGTCAGATTACAGGGACGAGAGGTACAGCATAGAAAGACAAGCACTTAGACACAATCTTATATTAACCCCAACAGACGACAGATAAACGGGACAAAAGGCTGACTCACACGGGGATTGATGGCTAGGAAAGGCAGAATCGATGGCTCAAGGTGCACTCTTGGCTCAAGGACAGGGTACTGTACGGTCCAGTAGATGCAGGAGGTTTCACAGCGCTCGAGGTGGCGTCTTCTCGTCTCAAGCTGGGGGCGCATCTAACGTCACATCCGGGGAGTCGCTTATATCCGCGGGGAGTGACACGCCCTCGGCTCGTTAGCTCCGCCCCAGATGGAATCGGCACGTTGCTTCTCATTGGGTGCGTGGGGGGGGTTACTGGCTCCGCCCCTGACGAGGAGCTGACAGCCAGCCCCTTCGGGTAACGCCGTGGAGCGCATGGTCATGGCGGGTAACCGAGCCGGTGTGAGGACGCACACTCCCCGCCCCTCTGTTGTTGTAGTCGTAGTTGTAGTTGTAATTGTTGTTGTAGTTGTTGTTGTTATTGTTGTTGTTTGGGGAAGAAGATGGGAGGAGGTATGGGAAAGGTCCTAAACTCACTACTGGTGCCATATAATCACATTCTGGTGCAACGAAGAGTCATAATTAATGGAAACGAGTCCTTAACTGACATAGACTAAGAATAACTAGCAAGATGTCCGAAAGTTGTCTACGTGTGGTGCGGTGGACCTGGGCACGACATTTAATGGGGGAAAAAGGGGAAGGTCGGCTCTACTGATTGTTGTTTACAGACAATGGGACTAGGGAATGGGGGATTGGGGATAGTTGGGGAGTATTGGGGAAATAGGGGAATATTTACAAGCGGATATGGAGGCCAAATTCCATATTCGCAACATTGCACCCTTCTCTACCCTCGGGGCGTCCCGACCCGATAAATTTTTACCTACTTTAGTGTGGCACGCAATGTAGTTCCCTCTACTATTAACTCTACCCTGAGTGCGACAGTTTTACAGATATTCACAAATGAGTAAATATGTCCCCCTGCGACGTTGCACCCTTCTCCTCACAGAAACACACCCACAGGATAACCGAATCCGGAAAGAATCCTCAAACTAAACATACAGCCGGTAGGGAGCATTATTTACACAAGACTACGCTGATTTTTACACTACGATCCAGGACCTGTTTTTGGAGGAACACATGCAGATGTTATGCATAGAGAGAGCACGCATGCTAGCATCGATACACCAACCCACGAGTGCTCTGTGGCCTACGGCCTTTAATAATGTGCAGAGCACCCCTTCCAAGCATCAAGCACCACCCCATCACACAGTGAGCACCATCCGGTGCACCAATAAAGTGTCTATAAATCACCGGTGGTGTCGCAGCCGGCCGATGTTCTGCCGCTGGTCTTGCCTTCGTGTGGTGCACTTGGCCTTCTTGCCTCTTTCAAAAAAATAAAGAAAGGCGCCAACCGCGTCCATTTCTATATTGTGGCCTTCAGTGGTGTCAACTATAAGTGGTTCACCTGTATGGCATAGGTGCCACGTTGACCCATAGGTCCATCCACGGGTGGTGCTTGGCCGCAAAAGAGCTGCGGTCCATTGTGGGTGGCCACAAACATTGCGGTCCATATGGTGTATCGATCCAAGCAGCAAGCAGCGAAAGTGCAGGCCCACAACTGCATAGCCAGCACCTCTCTCTCCTCTCTCTCTACCCCAAAGCCAGATCCTCGGAGGTGGGAGACAAAAGAAAAGACAAGTGAGTAAGGTGGTAAGGGCGCAAAAGTGCACGCAATGTAAGATGATGCACACTGGGGGCACATGGGAACCAGGTGAGACAGGTACGTTTCTATCGTACGCCCCCCCCCCCCACCAGGTAACCTACATGGCCCCTCCCTTACCCCTTACTGTATCCACACAACACAACACTACCCATAAACATCTACTTTACAAATCAACAAACATCCCTACTGTCTTCCCCGTTCCTCCCATAAACCAAATTCGTCTTCTCTCCCTCCTAACCAATCAAATTTGCCATTTTCAACTCAACATCATAATTTGCCATCTCCAACTCAACATCATAATTTGCCATTACCAATTCATCATCGGTCCCTCCTAGGGAGGGAGAGATGGAATCACCCCAATGTCTCATCCACGTCGTGATGCGTCTCACAATCCACACAGCAATTTCATTTCCTGCAACAAAACAAAGAAAACACAGGTGTGGAGTCATCATCATCACCACAGGTAAGTGGCTGCGTATGGTGCGACAGGTTCATCAATCCTAACTATTTCCTAAATGACTTTAACAACTTTACACTACCCGGGGTCTCTCTCCGGCCAAACCATTGGCCCTCTTACACTATGGGTTCTAAAAACCAATTCCCATTGGCCAAACTGTGGTGCTTTTCAATTTGGGGTCTCACTCCCCCGATTCATCTCCCGGTGCCCTCGCACAATTTCCGGGCTGTGGCGTGTACCTCTCCAGCGGGTCTACCCACCTGCACACCTCCACCACTGCAGTTGCCACCCGAGCTTACCCGCTCCTCACCCTAACCTAACTACCTGTGGAAGGCCCTCTGGCACTCTCCCCACTCGGTGCCCTCTCTGGCACTGGGCTACCCGGGTCCGTCCTCCGGATCCTCGGGCCCCATCCACAACTCTACCGGCTCCCAGAGCCCACCTGCGGCCTCACCTGGCCGACATCCTCACAGTGGTGGAGTGCCCAACCAACTACACACACTAACGGGCTACACGCCCAGCCATTTCCACAACACTAATGCACCCATTCACAATACCATTCTGTCACCCGCACCACAGATGCCAATATCCAACCACAATTTACCTGTACCCTCTACCTAACACTTACACTACCCGCCCCGGGTACTCGTGAAAAGGGTCCACTCTTCCCCCATCCACACCTTCGCACCACGCACACCACTCCGTACCACTCACTCCAACTCTCTCCACACACCTGTACCTGCACACCTGTGCTCTCACACCTGGTGCCACCTGCACCCTTCTCTCCCCAAGCGCATTCGCGCTGATCCACAACACTCATTACTCACACACTGCTCCACACACCTGTCCAGTTGCACACCTGTGCAATCACACCTGTTCCATCCTCACACACACGGCATCATCTCAGCTAACTACTCCCTTCTGAAACTTGCGCTTCCCAGTCGTCCCGTTAAACTATTGCGCTCCCACGTCATTATTATCCACACTAATCTACCTGCGTCCCCACTACAGGTATCAGTCACTAACTAACCTTAACGTCACCTAATGTCATCTTCGCTAGATCCCTACAATATAACCTAACCCACCCGGGCTAGTTTTCACTGCCATACACCCCATAAGCTATTGCTCCTTTGCCCCCTCACATGGGAAGGGTGGCAGGGATGCCATCCCACCACATCGGGGGTCTCTCACGACCAATTTTGCACATCAAATTTCAACAAATCAAAAATTTGCCAATCACTACCCATCATCTGCCAATCACTACTGCCAATCCCTTGCCAATCATCAAATTTTGTTTTTCTCTAATTTTGGGTCCAAAACACTAACCTCATCACCCAGTCTACTCACTAATGCCTCTCGGTGCGCCAATCCCTGTCCAAAGCCCGGCTTCGTAAAGCCAAGCAATGGATGCTGGTTGTTTTGTGCCGGCGGCAGGATGCGTCCGGCACTCGGTGCAGGGACGGGGGCTTACCCGTGCCGAGATCCCACGCACCACCTCGGCGTGGAGCCATCCAATGCCCCGATCTAGACCTGCCGGCACGTCTCACCAAAAAGTGGTCGCCATGACGACCCTTTCTATCGGGCTGCCAGCTCCACCTAGTGGAGCACGGACGCGGCCGTTCAAAGCGAGGCCCAGCACGCACCGAGGGCCCGATTCGGCTATAAGTCGTTCTAAACTCTACCCCGTCTAACGTCGATGCTTCACCTGGACGCTTACACCCCGCAGCCCGTTCCTTGCTCACACATCCAGCCGTGCCCATGCTCCTCGTACCTTTCCTTACACACCCAGGTACACCCATTCCACTCACAGCCTTGGTCACACACCTGACCACCGAACACTTTGGCACACATTCGTTGCTCGCACACCTCACCAATACACCGCTTCGCGCCCCCTCCTCGGTCACCTCCTCTGTGACAATCACAGGTGTGCCCTCATTCGCACACCCAACCACGTGCCTCACCACCAACTCCAGCGTGCATTCCCACTCACGCTCTACCATTCCAGGTGTGCATCCTTCCATCCCAGGTGTACATCCTCGCTCACCTGTCACAACTAACTCACGCTCCATGTCACTCTCACTACTTTCACCTCCATTCCTGACAACGCACTCGCCCTTACTCCCGACAGCGCACTCTTTCCTCATGCACCTGTCCGTTACACACCTTTCTCGCGCGCACTCCTGCGCACACTCTCCCGTCACACCCTCTGTAACACTTACCACACCGCGCTTCCATGTGCTCCCTCGCACACACGCTACGACCGACTCACTCTCGCCAGCACCCTCACTCCTTGGCACGCACTTTTTCCTCACACACCCCAGAGTCGGACTTTCTTGCACACCTCCTCTTTCGCACACCAGACCTGTCGCACACTTCACCCACGGCCTCTCGCGAACACCCGGGTCCATCTCGACCCCCAAGCTTCTTAAATCCCCTGGCGCATCATACGCACGACCATATTGGTCACCACTTACACCGGGTCCTCTTCCTCTTCGCTTCTCCTCCATCACCTGCGAATCCCTCATCCGGTTAATGAGCACATCATCACGATCCAAACACAGACTTTGGACCAATTCTTTTATCTCCTCTTTTATCTCTTTCTTATCCCCTCTCCGTCGCTTCTTAATTTCGCTCATCCCTTCTTCCACTTCTTCTAATTTGTGCTTCACCTCTTTTATTCCCCGGTACGTCTCCTCAAGCTCGTCCTCCAAGGCTACCTTGACCGTTTCCATGTGCGTCCTCACCTGCCGGTCCTTCGTCTCCATTACCTCTATCACCTCGTCCAACCTCGTTGTCAGTCCCTCACGTACCATCTGACATTCCCTCTTCGTCGCTACCAAGTCATTTTTTAGGTCATTTTGTGTCGCTTTTAAACCTCCTAATACCACAGTGTTCCTTTGAACCTGCTCCGTTAGTTCTTTTTGTCCCTCCGTCAGCTGTTCCACCTCCTGCGTCAGGTCCTCTATGCCCCCTTGTAACTTTACAGTCCCCTTTCTCACCTCTTTCTCCATGCGCTCCTTACAGTGCCTCACCTCCTCGCGCACTCCTCCGACCTCCTCACTCACTCCTCTTCTGATCTGCTCTCCCATCACTTGCATCTCCTGCCCAGATGCCATCCTCATCTGCTCCATTTCCTCCCTGTGAGCATCCAGTTTGGTTTCTACCCCCATTCTGACCCCCTCTATCTGCTGCCCCATTTGGTTAACTTCCCTTTCCGCTTGGTCCCTCATGTCCCTCAATTTGCCTTCCATACTGTTTTCTAACCCCTCTAACCCATTTTTCACTCCCTCTATCTGATTCTCCTGGGCAGCCATTCTATTTTCTACCCCCATTAACCCATTTTTCACTTATTTTATCCCGTTGTCTAACCCCTCAAATTTCTTGTCTAACTCCTTAAAATTATTGTCTAACCCCTCAAATTTGTCGTCTAACTTCCCAAATTTCTTGTCTAATCCCTTAAAATTATTGTCTAACTTCTCACCGGTACCCCTCGCTTCGTCCCTCATTACCCCCATTTGGTTTCCCATTACCCCCAATTGCTCACTCCGAGCCCTCGCTTCGTCCCTCATTACCCCCAATCGCTCACCCAATCGCTCTCTATCAGCCCTCATTTGCTCACAATTTTGGGCCATAAGGGCCTTCATTTGTATTAAAAACAAGTTCAAATCCACCGGTGGCGCCACTACGGTCGCGGGCGTGGACGCCGTGGCCACCTCGTGCATGACAACGCTATTTTGCGACCCTGCCGCCCTCACTGCTTCGCTCTCCTCCCGTCCCTCAATTTGGTCCTGGACCGACCCTGCCTCACTCTCCCCTACCGGACCCCAGCTGTCTTGATCCGCCATAGCGCGACTTTCAAAATTCGGGTTTTTATTTTCGTATAACAAAATCAAATTTCGCCGTTATAATTTCGCGCGGGAAACGCGCTCCGAATCGATTCTATTACCAATTTGGGCCTAATAAATTTAGTCCCGGGTTCGAATTCCACTCCTCGACACCAATTGTTACAGACGTGGCTTAGATGTTATTTACCGAGCGGTTTTGGTATGACCACGTCTGCACAAGTTACCCGATTATACCCGAACGTTGACTAATCGCGCTACGCTAGGTCAATGAAGGAAAAGACACACGGCTGGGATTAAATTGACGCGACACCAGGGATACGGTTCTCAAGACCTCCGGAGGAGATTATATTAGGGCGGAAGGTCAGATTACAGGGACGAGAGGTACAGCATAGAAAGACAAGCACTTAGACACAATCTTATATTAACCCCAACAGACGACAGATAAACGGGACAAAAGGCTGACTCACACGGGGATTGATGGCTAGGAAAGGCAGAATCGATGGCTCAAGGTGCACTCTTGGCTCAAGGACAGGGTACTGTACGGTCCAGTAGATGCAGGAGGTTTCACAGCGCTCGAGGTGGCGTCTTCTCGTCTCAAGCTGGGGGCGCATCTAACGTCACATCCGGGGAGTCGCTTATATCCGGCGGGGAGTGACACGCCCTCGGCTCGTTAGCTCCGCCCCAGATGGAATCGGCACGTTGCTTCTCATTGGGTGCGTGGGGGGGTTACTGGCTCCGCCCCTGACGAGGAGCTGACAGCCAGCCCCTTCGGGGTAACGCCGTGGAGCGCATGGTCATGGCGGGTAACCGAGCCGGTGTGAGGACGCACACTCCCCGCCCCTCTGTTGTTGTAGTCGTAGTTGTAGTCGTAGTTGTAATTGTTGTTGTAGTTGTTGTTATTGTTGTTGTTTGGGGAAGAAGATGGGAGGAGGTATGGGAAAGGTCCTAAACTCACTACTGGTGCCATATAATCACATTCTGGTGCAACGAAGAGTCATAATTAATGGAAACGAGTCCTTAACTGACATAGACTAAGAATAACTAGCAAGATGTCCGAAAGTTGTCTACGTGTGGTGCGGTGGACCTGGGCACGACATTTAATGGGGGAAAAAGGGGAAGGTCGGCTCTACTGATTGTTGTTTACAGACAATGGGACTAGGGAATGGGGGATTGGGGATAGTTGGGGAGTATTGGGGAAATAGGGGAATATTTACAAGCGGATATGGAGGCCAAATTCCATATTCGCAACAATATATATATATATATAGATACATATATATATATATATATATATATATATATATATATATATATATATATATATATATATATATATATATACATACATACATACATATATATATGTATATATATATATATATATATATATATATATATATATATATATATATATATATATATATATATATGTATGTATGTATATATATATATATATATATATATATATATATATATATATATATATATATATATATATATATATATATATATATATATATATATATATATATATATATATAGATAGATAGATATATAGATACAGTCACGTGGAAAAGTAAGTACACCCCATGTAAAGTTTTGACTTTTTCAACATATTTCAACGTACAGCTATTCGATCTTCATTTCAACAATATTGATAGATAAAGGTGATATAATATAACAAATATCATGAAACATTTACATTTTGTAGTCCATTGTATAATTTAAATAAACATCAATGCAAATTTCGCATGTGGAAAAAGTAAGTACACCCATACATTTATCACCACTACAAATACCTAAAATTAGAATCAGGTGCACCAGCTCAGGTGCATATGATTAGAACATCGTTGGAGAGGATCTTGGAGGAACCTGTCTTATTTAAACCTCAGACATTTAGTTTGGGTTTGCTCTTTGTTGTTGAAGTGTGTGGCGTCACCATGCCTAGATCAAAAGAGCGCTCTGAGGCCTTCAGAAAGAAGGTTATAGATGCCTACGAGTCTGGGAAGGGATTTGAAAAGATCTCCAAACAATTTGAAATCAATCATTCGACTGTCCGGAAGATCATCTTCAAGTGGAGAAGATTCCAAAGAACTGCCAACTTGTTCAGGCCAGGCTGCCCCAGCAGGATAGCCCGAGAGCAGACCGCAAGATGTTGAAAGAAGTCTCAAAGAACCCCAGAATGTCATCACGGGACCTACAGGTAGCTCTTGCCACTGTTGATGTCAAAGTGCACGAGTCTCCTATTAGAAAAAGGCTGCACAAATTTGATCTACATGGGAGGTGTGCCAGGAGGAAACCTTTGCTGTCCAGAAAGAACATCATGGCAAGACTAAAGTTTACAAATGAACACCGAGGCAAAGGCCAGCACTTGTGGAACAATGTGCTCTGGACAGATGAGTCAAAGGTAGAGATATTTGGCCACAGTACCAGAAGACATGTTTGGCGAAAACCAAAGACAGCATTTGACCACAAGAACCTGATACCAACTGTAAAGCATGGTGGTGGAAATATTATGGTTTGGGGCAGCTTTGCTGCATCAGGGCCTGGGCAGCTCACCATCATATAGTCCATTGAAGCGCGGTGCTACGCGCGCGACTTGCTACCAAGGAGGAAGCGGACAACGCGGTTAAACAAAAGTGTCTTTATTGACAAGAGGTCACTGTAGCACTGGTGCGCTCCGGGCTGCGCGCCCAGTGTATATCCTGAGGCCATGCCTACCCCTCGGGCGTGGCCGCCGGCCACGTGGTGCGCGGAATGGTGTCACCACGCCAGTGGGCTTTCGTGTCCGCCACACGTGCCCCCCCAGAATTCCCGCGCACCTGGAGGGCCAGTTTGCAGGGCAAACGGATGACCCGGCCGAAGCGCCCTCTGGCGACCGGCGGCGTCCGGGGTGCAGGGATGCCAGCTGGGATGCCCCCGGCTGTACCCGGGATGGGTGCCGGACCGGGGGGCGGCGTGCCGGTGGTGCTGGGCGGTGCTGGGGGTCCGCCCACCGGGGGGTGGCCCCGACGCGGGGGCCGAGCCACTGGTGGTGGGTGGTCCACATCGAGGTGGGCCGGCTTGAGTCGATCCACCGAGACGCGGTCGGTAGTACCGCCGATGTCCAAGGTGAAGTATTTCACCCCGGTCTCCAGCACGCGGAAAGGCCCGTCGTACGGGGGTCGCAGTGGTGTCCTGTGGGCGTCGTGCCGGACGAAGACAGACTCCGCGGTGCGAAACTCCAAGGCGATGTGCATGGGTGGGTGCCCATGGTGCGCCGTCGGCACCGGGGTGAACCTCCGGGCAGTCTCCTGCAGTGCGGAGCGCTCCTGCGCCGCGGGCCAAGGTGCCGTGGGGTCGGGGAGGAACTCGCCCGGCACCCGCAGCGGTTGTCCAAAGACCAACTCCGCCGCGGATGTGCGCAGGTCCTCCTTGGGCGCCGTCCGGAGGCCCAGCAGGACCCAGGGGAGCCGGTCGACCCAGCCGCCGTCGCGGAGGGTGGCCTGGAGCGCGGCCTTCAACGAGCGGTGGAACCGCTCACACAGGCCGTTAGCCTGGGGGTGGTAGGCCGTGGTGCGGTGCAGCTGGACCCCGAGCCCCCGCGCGCCCGCCCCCCAGAGCTCCGAGGTGAACTGGGGGCCGCGGTCGGATGAGATGTCCGAGGGGGCGCCGAACTGGATGAACCAGGTGGCGATGAACGCCTGCGCGACGTCCGCCGCCGTCGTTGATGCCAAAGGCACGGCCTCCGGCCACCGGGTGGTGCGGTCCATCATGGTTAGGACGTGGGTGAAACCCCACGAGGGGGGCAGAGGTCCCACCAGGTCCATGTGAACGTGGTCAAACCGACGTTCCGGCACCGCAAACGGGGCCAATGGGGCCTGGATGTGTCGGTGCACCTTCGCGCGCTGGCACGCGAGGCACGTCCTGGCCCAGCCGCGGACGGCCTTCCGGAGGCCATGCCAGACAAACTTGTCGGCGATCAACCTCTGGGAGGCCCTCGTGCCCGGGTGTGACAGCCCGTGGATGGAGTCGAAAATCCGCCCGCGGGCATGATGGGGCGAGGCCGCCCGAGGGAGACGTCGCACCAGAGGGCCGTGCCCGTGCCGTTGAACGGCACCTCGGTGACACGGAGGCCCGTAACGGCGGTCCGCAAGGCCTGGACATCGGGGTCGGCGGCCTGGTCCGCCGCCATCCGGGCATAGTCGATGCCGAGGTGGACCGCGTGGGCAACGGACCGGGAAAGGCAATCCGCCACCAGGTTGTCCTTCCCCGCGACGTGCCGGATGTCCATCGTGTATTCGGACACGGCCTAGAGGTGACGCTGCTGCCAGGCCGACCACGGCTCGGCGACCTGGCCCATCGCGAACATCAGTGGTTTGTGGTCGACGAAGGCCGTGAACGCACGGCCCTCGAGCAAATGGCGGAAGTGCCTGACCGGCAGGTGGAGCCCGAGCAACTTGCGGTCGAAGGTACTGTACCGGCGTTCGGGCGGGCGAAGGTGCCGGCTGAAGAACGCCAGCGGTTGCCAAGCTCCACGCACCCATTGCTCGTGCACCGCACCCACCGCGTAGTCCGAGGCGTCGGTGGTGAGGGTGATCGGTGCATCGGGCGCCGGGTGCGCGAGCATGGTGGCGTTAGCCAAGGCGAGCTTCGCGCCCACGAACGCCGCGTCCATCTGGTTGGTCCAGGTGACGTCACCTTTGCCCGGCTTCCCCCGGAGGCCCTCATGCAAGGGGCGCAGGAGCTGGGCGATGCGGGGCAGGAAACGGTGGTAAAAGTTTACCATGCCCAGGAACTCCTGGAGCCCCCTGATCGTGCAGGGGCGCGGAAACCCTTTCACCGCCTCCACCTTGGCTGGTAGGGGGACGGCCCCGTGCCTGGTGACGCGGTGCCCCAAAAAGTCGATTTCGGTGACACCGAACCGGCACTTGGCGGGGTTCATGATCAGGCCGTGCTGGCCCAGACGTTCGAAGAGCGTGCGGAGATGGTGTAGGTGCTCTTCGCGGGACGCGCTTGCGACGAGGATGTCATCCAGATAGACGTAGACGAAATAAAAGTCGCGCAAGATGCTGTCCATGAGGCGCTGGAACGCCTGAGCCGCATTCTTCAAACCAAAGGGCATCCGAAGAAATTCGAAAAGACCGAACGGCGTGATGACAGCCGTCTTAGGGATGTCCTCCGGCCTGACGGGGACCTGGTGGTAACCGCGTATGAGGTCCACCTTCGAAAAGAAGGACATTCGCCAAGCGGGCGGAAAAGTCCTGAATATGGGGGATGGGGTAGTGGGTGGGGGTGGTGGCGTCGTTGAGATGGCGGTAGTCCCCGCACGGTCGCCATCCTCCGCCGGGCTTGGGCACGATGTGGAGCGGCGACGCCCAAGCGCTCTCGGAGCACCGCACGATGCCGAGCCGCTCCAGCGTAGCAAACTCCGCTTTAGCTACCGCGAGCTTCGTCGGCTCGAGGCGGCATGCCCGGGCGTAGACCGGTGGCCCGGCAGTGGGGATGTGATGTTCCACCCCGTGCTTGACAGTCCCCGCCGAGAAGGTGGGCCTCGTGAGGGCCGGGAAACGGGCGAGGAGGCGGGTGAATTTGTCCGCTGCCGGAAGCGTGCAGATGAACCTGGCCGGAACCGAGCCGCTCAGCAAGCCGCTCAGTGTGCCGCTCGATGAGCCGCTCCGTGAGCTGCTCAACGAGGCGGGCAACGCGCAAGCGAGCGAGCTGAACGTCTCAGCCTGGACAAGCCTTCTGTGCTTGACGTCGACCAACAGGCCATTGGCACAGAGGAAGTCCGCGCCAAGCAGTGCCATAGGCACGTCGGCAGTGACGAACGACCATCGGAAAACCTGCCCTCTAAACCGCAGAGAAAGGCAGCGTTTTCCGTACGTGCGAATGGGCGTGCCGTTGGCAGCAAGCAGCCTGGGGCCCCGGCCCACGGACTGCTTGTCGGACGTACCGGCGGGAACGACACTCACCTGCGCTCCCGTGTCGCACAGGTAACGGCGCCCGGATAAGGTGTCCGTTATGTATAGGAGGCTGTTTAATCGGCCGGTGCTCAGTGCCACTACCCAGGGCCGGCCCGGGCGTTTCCCGACCTGCCGAATGAGCACGGCGGGTGACATTGCCGAGCCTCGTGGCCGAACCTAGCGTGGAAATGGCACCAGGTTTGCGGCGAAGCCGGAGGCCGCGGTTTCCGCGGTGGTGGTCGGCGGGGCGTGGCGGCCGCCACGAGGCACCCCTCGGAGCAGGGGTGGGCACCCGCAGGAGGTTCGGGCTCGGGAGCCGCTACGGCCGCACCGAAACTCGCCTGCGTGTCCAAAGCCACGTAGAACTTGTCGGCCTCGGCCGCGAACGCACGGGGTTCCATCGTCGCGGAACCGGCCAACGCGAGGCGGACTCGTGCCGGCATCTGGCATCGAAATAACGCCCGGAATAGAGCGTTCGGGGTTTTGTTGCCCATGAGCGACAGCATATGGTCCATTCGGACCGACGGTTGCGTGTCACCGAGCTCGGGGAGGTCCAAGAGGCGATCGGCCCGTGCGTCCACCGTGAGGCCGAACGTGGCGAGGAGGAGACGCTTGATCCCCTCGTACCTGTCATGGGCCGGTGGGTTCCTCAGGACCGACACGACGCGGGCGGCCGCGCCAGCCCCGCGGGAGGCGACCACGTGGCAGTAGCGTGTCTCGTCCGCCGTGATGCGTCGAAGCCTGAACTGGGCTTCGGCCTGCAGGAACCAGATCTCCGCCTGAGCTTCCCAGAACTTGGGGAGCTTTATCGCTACCGCGTTGGTTGCCATGGCTGTGGCGGTTTCGGGTGGTCAGTGACAGCTGACCAAAACGTCGGAGTCACCAATGAAGCGCGGTGCTACGCGCGCGACTTGCTACCGAGGAGGAAGCGGACAACGCGGTTAAACAAAAGTGTCTTTATTGACAAGAGGTCACTGTAGCACTGGCGCGCTCCGGGCTGCACGCCCAGTGTATATCCTTAGGCCACGCCTACCCCTCGGGCGTAGCCGCCGCCCACTTGGTGCGCGGAATGATGTCACCATGCCAATGGGCCTTCGTGTCCGCCACACCACTATGAATTCTTCATTGTACCAGAGGGTGCTTGAGGATAATGTGAGGCCATCTGTCGGAAAGTTGAAGCTCAACTGAAGGTGAACCTTGCAACATGACAATGACCCTAAACATACCGGTAAATCCACCAAGGAATGGCTGAAAAGAAAGAAATAGAGGGTTCTGGAACGGCCAAGTCAAAGCCCGGATCTACATTCCATCGAGATGTTGTGGGGGGATTTGAAACGAGCTGTGCATGCAAGTAACTCCTCAAACATCGCACAGCTGAAAGATTTCTGCAAGGAGGAGTGGGCAAAAATTTCTCCCAGTCGATGTCAGAGACTGGTAGACAGTTATAAGAAACGCCTACTTGAGGTTGTTTCTGCCAAAGGGGGCAATACCACCTATTAGAGCCAAGGGTGTACTTACTTTTCCACATGCGAAATTTGCATTTATGTTTATTTAAATTATACAATGGACTACAAAATGTAAATGTTTCATGATATTTGTTATATTATATCACCTTTATCTCTAAATATTGTTGAAATGAAGATCAAATAGCTGTATGTTGAAATATGTTGAAAAAGTCAAAACTTTACATGAGGTGTACTTACTTTTTCACGTGACTGTATATATATATACATATATACACTCACAATATATTCTTGCTTTTCTGACATGGCCTTCATACCATGCCTTTCATGCCCACATATATTCGTATGCCCAGCTGCTGCCCTCTCAATCAAATAAAGTCGGTCAATTAAAATTCCTGTGCAATTTTGTTTTTGAATGTTTTGAAACAACACGCTTTGCACAAATACGGAAAGTGTTTCAAAGTCTCTACAGCCAGATGGCAAAGGTTGTTAGCACAAGGTCACGTCTAGGCTGCTGTCCTGCTGTTAAAATAATTGATACGCCTGCTGTCAGCGGCTGGCTTGTCGCCTGCACTCGAGACCATGGTAATAATGATATCAGCAACGGGCTGACAGCTGGACTCACTTTGGCAGAGGGAAAGTGGAACGCGACTGTGGCTTTGCCTTGACCACCATGACCGCTGTTGAAAAAAAATCCCATTGGCAAATGAGAGAGAGAGAGAGAGAGAGAGAGAGAGAGAGAGAGAGAGAGAGAGAGAAGGAGGAGAAAGAAGAGGAAGAGGAGAGGAGGAAGAGGAGGAGGAAGTGGTGAAGGAAGAGGAGGTGAAGGAAGAAGAGGTGAAGGAAGAAGAGGTGAAGGAAGAGGAGGTGAAGGAAGAGGAGGTGAAGGAGGAGGAGGTGAAGGAAGAGGAGGGAGAGGGAGAGGGCGGAGGGGAGAGGGAGAGGGAGAGAGTAGAGAGAGATAGAGATAGAGGAGAGAGATAGGAGGGAGTCATTTTGTTGCACCCATCATGGTGTATTTCTTGCAGAAATTGTTTGGTTTCTCGTTGTGAAGTGTGCACACCCGAACGTAAATATGTTCCAGTGGATATTTAATGGGCTGATGCAGAATGGCAATGGAGTTTTCCTGTAAAGGGCAATCAATGTGCTGGACATGACCTTTCAGGTCATGGATTACACTTTCGCCATCAGTTCGATTGTAGATCTGAGATTTACCATGTATGTATCAAATCAGTTATAATCATGCAATTCAGGCGATTATTGAGATTTCCTTACTGCATGTGGGACCACGTGACCACTCACCTCTGAAGCCCTCGGACCAAATAGTTGGCTCGGCCATTACGTAGTTTACGACGATCGCTTCTTCCACCCAGAACCTCGCAAGACTCCCCCCCTCCAATTTACCGGGTGTCTTCGACTGCTGGCCTGGACACAGACAGATGGTAGGGATGGGAGGTGTCAGAGGCCTAGGTCAGTGTCAACCTCAATCTCTTGTCTCCTGTTACTTCCATTACTGCCCCACCCATGGCCCGCTTGACCCCACGCAGAAGCCTTGCGGTGCCCTGTCTGGTGGCGTGCAAACCCCGAGGGACCACGAAAAGGCTTTCAGGGTTGGTTCATGGTGAGAAAAGGTAGACCCAGGCGTAGGGGTCCCAGCCGGAGGGCTCAAGATTCAGAGGGCAGAAACGGCATCCCGATCTCAGGCAAAGTACAACCTTTTAGTGTCGAGGTATAAGGCACATGCGGTTTCTCATTAAACTTTCAGCAACCCAAAAAACCCACACGATAGCGGGAAATGGCGGCTTGGGGGACCTCAGTCGAACAGTGCAGCCGCTAATATCTGTGGCTTTTTGCTGCACGCATAATATAATATATCAAATTGGTGATGTTTCACAAATCTTACCTGCAGAGATAAGCTGAGATGTCGTTTAATTTTTTTTTTTTTTTTTGAACACGGCATTGATTGATAAAGAGACAGATCGGTTCCAAGCATTTGACAAGAGCGCTGATTGAACAAAGCATGCCTTTCCTCCTCTTCATGTTATTCTGTCATCTGATCTCATCTCGGCCTTATTTTACCCTGTCGTTAACGGTTTAAAATTACGCCCATTTGCTGGAATCACTCTTTCTTTTTACAGCAAGCTTCACTTTCTTATCCATTTCAAAGTGAAAAAACTGATAATCTTTTTTTATATTTTATACTCCTTTTTGTTTCATTTTTTTTCTACAATGGAATAGAAAAATGAGTTTCAATCTTATAAACGAGCGAACATGGTAAGGATCTTTCCCATTTACTGGAAACCCTTTCTTTTTACAGCACGCTTCACTTTCTCTCCATTTCAAAATGAAAAAAAATTATAATTTTTTTTTTTTACAGTGGAATGTAAAAATGAGTTTCAATCTTATAAGTGAGCGAACATGGTAAGGATCTTCGCCATTTGCTAGAAGCACTCTCTCTTTTTACAGCACACTTCACTTTCTATCCATTTCAAAATGAAAAAAACCTGATAATTTCTTTTTATGTTTTATATTCTTTGTTGTTGTTTTTTTTGTTTGTTTTACAGTGGAATAGAAAAATGAGTTTCAATCTTATAAATGAGCGCACATGGTAAGGATCTTCCCCATTTACTGGAAACACTTTTCTTTTTTCAGCATGCTTCACTTTCTCTCCATTTCAAAATGAAAAAACCAATAATTTCTTTTTAGATTTTATATTCTTTGTTTTTTTTTTTGTTTGTTTGTTTTTTACAGTGGAATAGAAAAACGAGTTTCAATCTTATAAACGAGCGAACATGGTAAGGATCTTTCCCATTTACTGGAAACCCTTTCTTTTTACAGCACGCTTCACTTTCTCTCCATTTCAAAATGAAAAAAAAAGATATATATATTTTTTTTTACAGTGGAATGGAAAAATGAGTTTCAATCTTATAAGTGAGCGAACATGGTAAGGATCTTCACCATTTGCGAGAAACACTTTTCTTTTTTCAGCACGCTTCACTTTCTATCCATTTCAAAATGAAAAAAAACTGATAATTTCTTTTTATATTTTATATTCCTTGTTGTTGTTTTTTTGTTTTTTTTTGCAGTGGAATAGAAAAATGAGTTTCAATCTTATAAACGAGCGAACATGGTAAGGATCTTCCGCATTTACTGGAAACACTTTTTCTTTTTTCAGCACGCTTCACTTTCTATCCATTTCAAAATGAAAAAAAAACTGATTTCTTTTTATATTTTATATTCTTTGTTGTTTTTTTTGTTGTTTTTTACAGTGGAATAGAAAAATTAGTTTCAATCTTATAAATGAGTGAACATGGTAAGGATCTTCCCCATTTACTGGAAAAACTTTTTCTTTTTTCAGCACATTTCACTTTCTATCCATTTCAAAATGAAAAAAAACTGATAATTTATTTTTATATTTTATATTCTTTGTTGTTTTTTTTGTTTTTGTTTTTTTTTGCAGTGGAATAGAAAAACGAGTTTCAATCTTAGAAATGAGCGAACATGGTAAGGATCTTCCCCATTTACTGGAAACACTTTTTCTTTTTTCAGCTCGCTTCACTTTCTATCCATTTAAAAATGAAAAAAAACTGAAAATTTCTTTTTATATTTTATATATATATATATATATTTTTTTTTTTACAGTGGAATAGAAAAACAAGTTTCAATCATATAAACGAGCGAACATGGTGAGGATCTTCCCCATTTACTGGAAACAGTTTATTTTTACAGCACGCTTCACTTTCTCTCCATTTCAAAACGAAAAAAAACTGATAATTTCTTTTTATATTTTATATTCTTTGTTGTTGTTTTTTTGTTTGTTTTTTACAGTGGAATAGAAAAATGAGTTTCAATCTTATAAACGAGCGAACATGGTAAGGATCTTCCCCATTTACTGGAAACACTTTTTCTTTTTTCAGCACACTTCACTTTCTATCCATTTCAAAATGAAAAAAAACTGATAATTTCTTTTTAGATTTTATATTCTTTGTTGTTTTTTTTTTGTTTTTTTTTTACAGTGGAAGAGAAAAATGAGGTTCAATCTTATAAATGAGCGAACATGGTAAGGATCTTCCCCATTTACTGGACACACTTTTTCTTTTTTCAGCACGCTTCACTTTCTATCCATTTCAAAATGAAAAAAACTGATAATTTCTTTTGATATTTTATATTCTTTGTTTTTAAAAAAAATTATTTACTGTGGAATAGAAAAACGAGTTTAAATCTAATAAATGAGTGAACAAGTAAGGATCTTCCCCATTTACTGGAAACACTTTTTCTTTTTTCAGCACGCTTCACTTTCTATCCATTTCAAAAATGATAATATCCAATATCCAAAAAAATGATAATTTCAAAATGAAAAAAAACTGATAATTTATTTTTATATTTTATATTCTTTGTTGTTTTTTTGATTTTTTTTTTACAGTGGAATAGAAAAATGAGTTTCAATCTTATAAATGAGTGAACATGGTAAGGATCTTCCCATTTACTGGAAAAACTTATTCTTTTTTCAGCACATTTCACTTTCCATCCATTTCAAAATGAAAAAAAAGAGAATTTCTTTTTATATTTTATTTTTTTTGTTTGTTTTTTACAGTGGAATAGAAAAACGAGTTTAAATCTTATAAATGAGCGAACAAGGATCTTCCCCATTTACTGGAAACACTTTTTCTTTTTTCAGCATGCTTCACTTTCTATCCATTTCAAAATGAAAAAAAACTGATAATTTATTTTTATATTTTATATTCTTTGTTGGTTTTTTTTGGTGTTTTTTTTTGCAGTGGAATGGAAAAATTAGTTTCAATCTTATAAATGAGCAAACATGGCGAGGATCTTCCCCATTTACTGGAAACACTTTTTCTTTTTTCAGTGCGCTTCACTTTCTATCCATTTCAAATTGAAAAAAAAACTGATAATTTCTTTTTACATTTTATATTCTTTGTTTTTTTTTGTTTGTTTCTTTTTCACAGTGGAATAGAAAAATGAGTTTCAATCTCATTAATGAGCGAACATGGAAAGGATCTTCCGCATTTACTGGAAACACTCTTTCTTTTATCAGCACACTTCACTTTCTATCCATTTCAAAATGAAAAAAAAACTGATTTCTTTTTATATTTTATATTCGTTGTTGTTTTTTTGTTTTTGTTTTTTACAGTGGAATAGAAAAACGAGTTTCAATCTCATGAATGAGCGAACATGGTAAGGATCTTCCGCATTTACTGGAAACACTTTTTCTTTTTTCAGCATGCTTCACTTTCTATCCATTTCAAAATGAAAAAAAACTGATAATTTCTTTTTACATTTTATATTCTTTGTTTTTTTTTGTTTGTTTATTTTTACAGCTGAATGGAAAAATGAGTTTCAATCTTATAAGTGAGCGAACAAGGTAAGGATCTTCCCCATTTACTGGAAACACTTTTTTCGGCATGCCTCACTTTCTATCCATTTCAACATGAAAAAAACCTGATAATTTATTTTTTATATTTTATATTCTTTGTTTTTTTTTTGTTTGTTTGTTTGTTTTTACAGTGGAATGGAAAAATGAGTTTCAATCTTATAAGTGAGTGAACAAGGTAAGGATCTTCCCCATTTTCTGGAAACACTTTTTCTTTTTCAGCACACTTCACTTTCTATCCATTTCAAAATGAAAAAAACTGAAAATTTCTTTTTATATTATATATATATATATAGATTTTTTTTTATTTTTTATTTTTACAGTGGAATAGAAAAACGAGTTTCAATCTTATAAATGAGCGAACATGGTAAGGATCTTCCCCATTTACTGGAAACACTTTCTTTTATCAGCACACTTCACTTTCTCTCTATTTCAAAATGAAAAAAAAACTGATAATTTCTTTTTATATTATATATTCTTTGTTGTTGTTTTTTTTGTTTGTTTTTTACAGTGGAATAGAAAAATGAGTTTCAATCTTATAAACGAGCGAACATGGTAAGGATCTTCCCCATTTACTGGAAAC
This sequence comes from Myxine glutinosa, assembly GCF_964187855.1. Taxonomy (NCBI): domain Eukaryota; kingdom Metazoa; phylum Chordata; class Myxini; order Myxiniformes; family Myxinidae; genus Myxine; species Myxine glutinosa. The sequence goes on from NC_136267.1 coordinate 66,390,057, forward strand.
ACTTTTTCTTTTTCAGCACACTTCACTTTCTATCCATTTCAAAATGAAAAAAAACTGATAATTTATTTTTATATTTTATATTCTTTGTTGTTTTTTTTTTGTTTGTTTATTTTTACAGTGGAATGGAAAAATGAGTTTCAATCTCATAAATGAGCGAACATGGTAAGGATCTTCCCCATTTACTGGAAACACTTTTTCTTTTTTCAGCACGCTTCACTTTCTATCCATTTCAAAATGAAAAAAAACGGATTTCTTTTTATATTTTATATTCTTTGTTGTTTTGTTTGTTGTTTTTTTTACAGTGGAATAGAAAAATGAGTTTCAATCTTATAAATGAGTGAACATGGTAAGGATCTTCCCCATTTACTGGAACAACTTTTTCTTTTTTCAGCACATTTCACTTTCTATCCATTTCAAAATGAAAAAAAGAGAATTTCTTTTTATATTTTATATTCTTTGTTGTTGTTGTTTTTTTTTTTTTACAGTGGAATAGAAAAACGAGTTTCAATCTTATAAATGAGCGAACAAGTAAGGATCTTCCCCATTTACTGGAAACACTTTTTCTTTTTTCAGCACGCTCCACTTTCTATCCATTTCAAAATGAAAAAAAAACTGATAATTAATTTTTATATTTTATATTCTTTGTTGGTTTTTTTTTGTGTTTTTTTTTACAGTGGAATGGAAAAATTAGTTTCAATCTTATAAATGAGCAAACATGGTGAGGATCTTCACCATTTGCTAGAAGCACTCTCTCTCTTTTTACAGCACACTTCACTTTTTATCCATTTCAAAATGAAAAAAAACTGCTAATTTACTTTTATATTTTATATTCTTTGTTGTTTTTTTTTTTTTTTTTTTTTTGCAGTGGAATAGAAAAACGAGTTTCAATCTTAGAAATGAGCGAACATGGTAAGGATCTTCCCCATTTACTGGAAACACTTTTTCTTTTTTCAGCTCGCTTCACTTTCTATCCATTTAAAAATGAAAAAAAACTGAAAATTTCTTTTTATATTATATATATATATATATATATTATTTTTTTACAGTGGAATAGAAAAACAAGTTTCAATCATATAAACGAGCGAACATGGTGAGGATCTTCCCCATTTACTGGAAACAGTTAATTTTTACAGCACGCTTCACTTTCTCTCCATTTCAAAACGAAAAAAAACTGATAATTTCTTTTTATATTTTATATTCTTTGTTGTTGTTTTTTTGTTTGTTTTTTACAGTGGAATAGAAAAATGAGTTTCAATCTTATAAACGAGCGAACATGGTAAGGATCTTCCCCATTTACTGGAAACACTTTTTCTTTTTTCAGCACACTTCACTTTCTATCCATTTCAAAATGAAAAAAAACTGATAATTTCTTTTTAGATTTTATATTCTTTGTTGTTTTTTTTTTGTTTTTTTTTTACAGTGGAAGAGAAAAATGAGTTTCAATCTTATAAATGAGCGAACATGGTAAGGATCTTCCCCATTTACTGGACACACTTTTTCTTTTTTCAGCACGCTTCACTTTCTATCCATTTCAAAATGAAAAAAACTGATAATTTCTTTTGATATTTTATATTCTTTGTTTTTTTTAAAAATTATTTACTGTGGAATGGAAAAACGAGTTTAAATCTAATAAATGAGTGAACAAGTAAGGATCTTCCCCATTTACTGGAAACACTTTTTCTTTTTTCAGCACGCTTCACTTTCTATCCATTTAAAAATGAAAAAAAACTGAAAATTTCTTTTTATATTATATATATATATATATATATTATTTTTTTACAGTGGAATAGAAAAACAAGTTTCAATCATATAAACGAGCGAACATGGTGAGGATCTTCCCCATTTACTGGAAACAGTTAATTTTTACAGCACGCTTCACTTTCTCTCCATTTCAAAACGAAAAAAAACTGATAATTTCTTTTTATATTTTATATTCTTTGTTGTTGTTTTTTTGTTTGTTTTTTACAGTGGAATAGAAAAATGAGTTTCAATCTTATAAACGAGCGAACATGGTAAGGATCTTCCCCATTTACTGGAAACACTTTTTCTTTTTACAGCACGCTTCACTTTCTCTCCATTTCAAAACGAAAAAAAACTGATAATTTCTTTTTATATTTTATATTCTTTGTTGTTGTTTTTTTGTTTGTTTTTTACAGTGGAATAGAAAAATGAGTTTCAATCTTATAAACGAGCGAACATGGTAAGGATCTTCCCCATTTACTGGAAACAGTTAATTTTTACAGCACGCTTCACTTTCTCTCCATTTCAAAACGAAAAAAAACTGATAATTTCTTTTTATATTTTATATTCTTTGTTGTTGTTTTTTTGTTTGTTTTTTACAGTGGAATAGAAAAACAAGTTTCAATCATATAAACGAGCGAACATGGTGAGGATCTTCCCCATTTACTGGAAACAGTTAATTTTTACAGCACGCTTCACTTTCTCTCCATTTCAAAATGAAAAAAAACTGATAATTTCTTTTTAGATTTTATATTCTTTGTTGTTTTTTTTTTGTTTTTTTTTTACAGTGGAAGAGAAAAATGAGGTTCAATCTTATAAATGAGCGAACATGGTAAGGATCTTCCCCATTTACTGGACACACTTTTTCTTTTTTCAGCACGCTTCACTTTCTATCCATTTCAAAATGAAAAAAACTGATAATTTCTTTTGATATTTTATATTCTTTGTTTTTAAAAAAAATTATTTACTGTGGAATAGAAAAACGAGTTTAAATCTAATAAATGAGTGAACAAGTAAGGATCTTCCCCATTTACTGGAAACACTTTTTCTTTTTTCAGCACGCTTCACTTTCTATCCATTTCAAAAATGATAATATCCAATATCCAAAAAAATGATAATTTCAAAATGAAAAAAAACTGATAATTTATTTTTATATTTTATATTCTTTGTTGTTTTTTTGATTTTTTTTTTACAGTGGAATAGAAAAATGAGTTTCAATCTTATAAATGAGTGAACATGGTAAGGATCTTCCCATTTACTGGAAAAACTTATTCTTTTTTCAGCACATTTCACTTTCCATCCATTTCAAAATGAAAAAAAAGAGAATTTCTTTTTATATTTTATTTTTTTTGTTTGTTTTTTACAGTGGAATAGAAAAACGAGTTTAAATCTTATAAATGAGCGAACAAGGATCTTCCCCATTTACTGGAAACACTTTTTCTTTTTTCAGCATGCTTCACTTTCTATCCATTTCAAAATGAAAAAAAACTGATAATTTATTTTTATATTTTATATTCTTTGTTGGTTTTTTTTGGTGTTTTTTTTTGCAGTGGAATGGAAAAATTAGTTTCAATCTTATAAATGAGCAAACATGGCGAGGATCTTCCCCATTTACTGGAAACACTTTTTCTTTTTTCAGTGCGCTTCACTTTCTATCCATTTCAAATTGAAAAAAAAACTGATAATTTCTTTTTACATTTTATATTCTTTGTTTTTTTTTGTTTGTTTCTTTTTCACAGTGGAATAGAAAAATGAGTTTCAATCTCATTAATGAGCGAACATGGAAAGGATCTTCCGCATTTACTGGAAACACTCTTTCTTTTATCAGCACACTTCACTTTCTATCCATTTCAAAATGAAAAAAAAACTGATTTCTTTTTATATTTTATATTCGTTGTTGTTTTTTTGTTTTTGTTTTTTACAGTGGAATAGAAAAACGAGTTTCAATCTCATGAATGAGCGAACATGGTAAGGATCTTCCGCATTTACTGGAAACACTTTTTCTTTTTTCAGCATGCTTCACTTTCTATCCATTTCAAAATGAAAAAAAACTGATAATTTCTTTTTACATTTTATATTCTTTGTTTTTTTTTGTTTGTTTATTTTTACAGCTGAATGGAAAAATGAGTTTCAATCTTATAAGTGAGCGAACAAGGTAAGGATCTTCCCCATTTACTGGAAACACTTTTTTCGGCATGCCTCACTTTCTATCCATTTCAACATGAAAAAAACCTGATAATTTATTTTTTATATTTTATATTCTTTGTTTTTTTTTTGTTTGTTTGTTTGTTTTTACAGTGGAATGGAAAAATGAGTTTCAATCTTATAAGTGAGTGAACAAGGTAAGGATCTTCCCCATTTTCTGGAAACACTTTTTCTTTTTCAGCACACTTCACTTTCTATCCATTTCAAAATGAAAAAAACTGAAAATTTCTTTTTATATTATATATATATATATAGATTTTTTTTTTTTTTTTTTTTTTACAGTGGAATAGAAAAACGAGTTTCAATCTTATAAATGAGCGAACATGGTAAGGATCTTCCCCATTTACTGGAAACACTTTCTTTTATCAGCACACTTCACTTTCTCTCTATTTCAAAATGAAAAAAAACTGATAATTTCTTTTTATATTATATATTCTTTGTTGTTGTTTTTTTTGTTTGTTTTTTACAGTGGAATAGAAAAATGAGTTTCAATCTTATAAACGAGCGAACATGGTAAGGATCTTCCCCATTTACTGGAAACACTTTTTCTTTTTCAGCACACTTCACTTTCTATCCATTTCAAAATGAAAAAAAACTGATAATTTATTTTTATATTTTATATTCTTTGTTGTTTTTTTTTTGTTTGTTTATTTTTACAGTGGAATGGAAAAATGAGTTTCAATCTCATAAATGAGCGAACATGGTAAGGATCTTCCCCATTTACTGGAAACACTTTTTCTTTTTTCAGCACGCTTCACTTTCTATCCATTTCAAAATGAAAAAAAACGGATTTCTTTTTATATTTTATATTCTTTGTTGTTTTGTTTGTTGTTTTTTTTACAGTGGAATAGAAAAATGAGTTTCAATCTTATAAATGAGTGAACATGGTAAGGATCTTCCCCATTTACTGGAACAACTTTTTCTTTTTTCAGCACATTTCACTTTCTATCCATTTCAAAATGAAAAAAAGAGAATTTCTTTTTATATTTTATATTCTTTGTTGTTGTTGTTTTTTTTTTTTTACAGTGGAATAGAAAAACGAGTTTCAATCTTATAAATGAGCGAACAAGTAAGGATCTTCCCCATTTACTGGAAACACTTTTTCTTTTTTCAGCACGCTCCACTTTCTATCCATTTCAAAATGAAAAAAAAAACTGATAATTAATTTTTATATTTTATATTCTTTGTTGGTTTTTTTTTGTGTTTTTTTTTACAGTGGAATGGAAAAATTAGTTTCAATCTTATAAATGAGCAAACATGGTGAGGATCTTCACCATTTGCTAGAAGCACTCTCTCTCTTTTTACAGCACACTTCACTTTTTATCCATTTCAAAATGAAAAAAAACTGCTAATTTACTTTTATATTTTATATTCTTTGTTGTTTTTTTTTTTTTTTTTTTTTTGCAGTGGAATAGAAAAACGAGTTTCAATCTTAGAAATGAGCGAACATGGTAAGGATCTTCCCCATTTACTGGAAACACTTTTTCTTTTTTCAGCTCGCTTCACTTTCTATCCATTTAAAAATGAAAAAAAACTGAAAATTTCTTTTTATATTATATATATATATATATATATTATTTTTTTACAGTGGAATAGAAAAACAAGTTTCAATCATATAAACGAGCGAACATGGTGAGGATCTTCCCCATTTACTGGAAACAGTTAATTTTTACAGCACGCTTCACTTTCTCTCCATTTCAAAACGAAAAAAAACTGATAATTTCTTTTTATATTTTATATTCTTTGTTGTTGTTTTTTTGTTTGTTTTTTACAGTGGAATAGAAAAATGAGTTTCAATCTTATAAACGAGCGAACATGGTAAGGATCTTCCCCATTTACTGGAAACACTTTTTCTTTTTTCAGCACACTTCACTTTCTATCCATTTCAAAATGAAAAAAAACTGATAATTTCTTTTTAGATTTTATATTCTTTGTTGTTTTTTTTTTGTTTTTTTTTTACAGTGGAAGAGAAAAATGAGTTTCAATCTTATAAATGAGCGAACATGGTAAGGATCTTCCCCATTTACTGGACACACTTTTTCTTTTTTCAGCACGCTTCACTTTCTATCCATTTCAAAATGAAAAAAAACTGATAATTTCTTTTGATATTTTATATTCTTTGTTTTTTTTAAAAATTATTTACTGTGGAATGGAAAAACGAGTTTAAATCTAATAAATGAGTGAACAAGTAAGGATCTTCCCCATTTACTGGAAACACTTTTTCTTTTTTCAGCACGCTTCACTTTCTATCCATTTCAAAAATGATAATATCCAATATCCCAAAAAATGATAATTTCAAAATGAAAAAAAACTGATAATTTATTTTTATATTTTATATTCTTTGTTGTTTTTTTGATTTTTTTTTTACAGTGGAATAGAAAAATGAGTTTCAATCTTATAAATGAGTGAACATGGTAAGGATCTTCCCCATTTACTGGAAAAACTTATTCTTTTTTCAGCACATTTCACTTTCCATCCATTTCAAAATGAAAAAAAAGAGAATTTCTTTTTATATTTTATTTTTTTTGTTTGTTTTTTACAGTGGAATAGAAAAACGAGTTTAAATCTTATAAATGAGCGAACAAGTAAGGATCTTCCCCATTTACTGGAAACACTTTTTCTTTTTTCAGCATGCTTCACTTTCTATCCATTTCAAAATGAAAAAAAACTGATAATTTATTTTTATATTTTATATTCTTTGTTGGTTTTTTTTGGTGTTTTTTTTTGCAGTGGAATGGAAAAATTAGTTTCAATCTTATAAATGAGCAAACATGGCGAGGATCTTCCCCATTTACTGGAAACACTTTTTCTTTTTTCAGTGCGCTTCACTTTCTATCCATTTCAAATTGAAAAAAAAACTGATAATTTCTTTTTACATTTTATATTCTTTGTTTTTTTTTTTTGTTTCTTTTTCACAGTGGAATAGAAAAATGAGTTTCAATCTCATTAATGAGCGAACATGGAAAGGATCTTCCGCATTTACTGGAAACACTCTTTCTTTTATCAGCACACTTCACTTTCTATCCATTTCAAAATGAAAAAAAAACTGATTTCTTTTTATATTTTATATTCGTTGTTTTTTTGTTTTTGTTTTTTACAGTGGAATAGAAAAACGAGTTTCAATCTCATGAATGAGCGAACATGGTAAGGATCTTCCGCATTTACTGGAAACACTTTTTCTTTTTTCAGCATGCTTCACTTTCTATCCATTTCAAAATGAAAAAAAACTGATAATTTATTTTTATCTTTTATATTCTTTGTTGTTGTTTTTTTTTGTTTGTTTATTTTTACAGTGGAATGGAAAAATGAGTTTCAATCTTATAAGTGAGCGAACAAGGTAAGGATCTTCCCCATTTACTGGAAACACTTTTTTCGGCATGCTTCACTTTCTATCCATTTCAAAATGAAAAAAACCTGATAATTTATTTTTTATATTTTATATTCTTTGTTTTTTTTTTTGTTTGTTTGTTTTTACAGTGGAATGGAAAAATGAGTTTCAATCTTATAAGTGAGCGAACAAGGTAAGGATCTTCCCCATTTTCTGGAAACACTTTTTCTTTTTCAGCACACTTCACTTTCTATCCATTTCAAAATGAAAAAAAACTGAAAATTTCTTTTTATATTATATATATATATAGATTTTTTTTTTTTTTTTTTTACAGTGGAATAGAAAAACGAGTTTCAATCTTATAAATGAGCGAACATGGTAAGGATCTTCCCCATTTACTGGAAACACTTTTTCTTTTTTCAGCATGCTTCACTTTCTATCCATTTCAAAATGAAAAAAACTGATAATTTATTTTTCTATTTTATATTCGTTGTTGTTTTTTTTGTTTGTTTGTTTGTTTTTACAGTGGGATGGAAAAATGAGTTTCAATCTTATAAGTGAGCGAACAAGGTAAGGATCTTCCCCATTTACTGGAAACACTTTTTCTTTTTTCAGCACACTTCACTTTCTCTCCATTTCAAAATGAAAAAAAAACTGATAATTTCTTTTTATATTATATATTCTTTGTTGTTGTTTTTTTTGTTTGTTTTTTACAGTGGAATAGAAAAATGAGTTTCAATCTTATAAACGAGCGAACATGGTAAGGATCTTCCCCATTTACTGGAAACACTTTTTCTTTTTCAGCACACTTCACTTTCTATCCATTTCAAAATGAAAAAAAACTGATAATTTATTTTTATATTTTATATTCTTTGTTGTTTTTTTTTTGTTTGTTTATTTTTACAGTGGAATGGAAAAATGAGTTTCAATCTCATAAATGAGCGAACATGGTAAGGATCTTCCCCATTTACTGGAAACACTTTTTCTTTTTTCAGCACGCTTCACTTTCTATCCATTTCAAAATGAAAAAAAACGGATTTCTTTTTATATTTTATATTCTTTGTTGTTTTGTTTGTTGTTTTTTTTACAGTGGAATAGAAAAATGAGTTTCAATCTTATAAATGAGTGAACATGGTAAGGATCTTCCCCATTTACTGGAAAAACTTTTTCTTTTTTCAGCACATTTCACTTTCTATCCATTTCAAAATGAAAAAAAGAGAATTTCTTTTTATATTTTATATTCTTTGTTGTTGTTGTTTTTTTTTTTTACAGTGGAATAGAAAAACGAGTTTCAATCTTATAAATGAGCGAACAAGTAAGGATCTTCCCCATTTACTGGAAACACATTTTCTTTTTTCAGCACGCTCCACTTTCTATCCATTTCAAAATGAAAAAAAAACTGATAATTAATTTTTATATTTTATATTCTTTGTTGGTTTTTTTTTGTGTTTTTTTTTACAGTGGAATGGAAAAATTAGTTTCAATCTTATAAATGAGCAAACATGGTGAGGATCTTCACCATTTGCTAGAAGCACTCTCTCTCTTTTTACAGCACACTTCACTTTCTATCCATTTCAAAATGAAAAAAAACTGCTAATTTATTTTTATATTTTATATTCTTTGTTTTTTTTGTTTGTTTTTACAGTGGAATAGAAAAATGAGTTTCAATCTTATAAATGAATGAACATGGTAAGGATCTTCCCCATTTACTGGAAACACTTTTTCTTTTTTCAGCGCGCTTCACTTTCTATCCATTTCAAAATGAAAAAAAACTGATAATTTCTTTTTACATTTTATATTCTTTGTTTTTTTTGGTTTTTTTTTTTTTCACAGTGGAATAGAAAAATGAGTTTCAATCTCATGAATGAGCGAACATGGTAAGGATCTTCAACATTTACTGGAAACACTCTTTCTTTTATCAGCACAGTTCACTTTCTATCCATTTCAAATTGAAAAAAACCGGATAATTTGTTTTTATATTTTATACTCTTTGTTGTTGTTTTTTTTGTTTTTTTTTACAGTGGAATAGAAAAACGAGTTTCAATCTTATAAATGAGCGAACAAGGTAAGGATCTTCCCCATTTACTGGAAACACTTTTTCTTTTTTCAGCATGCTTCACTTTCTATCCATTTCAAAATGAAAAAAAACTGATAATTTATTTTTATATTTTATTTCTTTGTTGTTGTTTTTTTTTGTTTGTTTTTGACAGTGGAATGGAAAAATGAGTTTCAATCTTATAAATGAGCGAACATGGTAAGGATCTTCCCCATTTACTGGAAACATTTTTTCTTTTTTTCTGCATGCTTCACTTTCTATCCATTTCAAAATGAGAAAAAACTGATTTTTATATATTTTACATTGTTTATGTTTTACAGTGGAATAGAAAAATGAGTTTCAATCTTATAAATGAGCTAACATGGTAAGGATCTTCCGCATTTGCTGGAAGGGCTTTTTCTTTTTATAGCACGTTTCACTTTCTGCACATATTTCAGTGGAAAAAGACCCGATGATTTTTTGTGATAATTTGTATTTTTTTTTTTTTTTTTTTTACAGTGGGATGGATAAATGAGTTTCAGTCATATAAACAAGTAAACATGGTAAGGATATTAGTATAACGAGTGAAAAATCTTCAGTCTCATATTTAGTCTGCTGATGATAATGTAGGGATGAAGTAACAGTGTAAAGGAAATAAATTCATTATTTGAGGAAGTCCTTCAGGAGGAACTTGTTGAGTTGTTGTTTGTGTAGTTATGTCTATATAAGGTGCAGGTTCCACAAATTCTGATAATTAGCGAAGGAAAACGAACATCCATGGCCTGGGAATCTGCAGGACATGGCAGAGATCCCGGCGGTCCAGCCACACAGTTCAGTCGCACCTTTTCCCTAATCAGCTCCAGCGGTGGTCTTTGGCACAGCTTTCAACTGCATGGAGGTCTTTTTAACCATTCACAGCTTATTCACACCAAGATTTCTTTCTCCATTCAGGCGTTGGCTTTTATTATCGTCGCAAACCAATGGCTTTAGTATTTTAATATGGTACCAATCATTTGGCTTCACGGATCAAAAGAAGAGGGTGGATGGGGCGAGCGGAGGGTGTGAGAGAAAGCCCCAATAATAATTATATTTTCATATAGATTGTCTGCAGCATGCGTTGATGCATTATGTGTGTATATATATATATATATGTATATGTGTTTGTCGGAATGCTGGACCAAAGGTGTTTTTTTGTTTTTTTTTGTCCATAGTACTACAACTGTAACGATCTTTTTTCCATTGTGCTCTCATATGATGGAACATTTAATCAGAAGCTTAAACATATAACGACTCTGTTCTCCTTAAGCAAACTAAGTCTGTTTTGGGGAAAACATTGTCACGTGATGGTGCCTTTGAGTCCGTTTGCGCCATGCGCGTATGGAAGTAGCCTCGGGCCGAGCCAAGACCCCAAACCCCCTACGTGCCGACTTTTTCACGCGCTGTGTGGCCTTTTGGAGGGCTCAAGTCTTCGCGGGTCCACCTTTCTTTTCTCCCCACAGTGTCGCTATGAACTCACCACGGAGTACATTTGAACTATTTTACGTTTCATTTCATTATTCAGGGGCTCGCTGCAAAGCCTCAGCTCCTTTCTCTTCGAACACTTGTGTTCTCCAAAGGGGCTCGTCCGACGGTGACCCCTTAAAGCTGTGAGATTGGCCACCTGCAACCTCTTTCTCGCCACGGGCTGTGTCAGGCAAGTTGAAAGTAAAAGTTGGCCGGATTAATCCACCCCCGCGCACACATTAATAACTCTTTAAGCAGCCCAGTCTCACGGCTGTTTTCTTTACATCTGTCTTCTCCCCCCTTCGCTTCGGAGACAGGAACAAAATCCCGGAGCGTTTGTGCCTATTGTGTCCGCTTCCCGGCCAATTTACCTGCCATCCTGGCGGCCTCGAGAAATGATGGCGAAAAAAATGGCACTTTGTAGGGAATGCGCAACTCGGGTGCATCATACGGAGAGCGTTCCGAGAACGTGTCGATCACCCTTTTCACATCGGGTTGCCTCTAAAAGACGCGGGATGAATGAATGATGTTTTATTCGTGCGCATCGCGCATTCAAGCCGGATGACGCCTGGGTTTTTCAAGATTATGTCTTCACGTTCATTTTCATTTCGCTTTCAGAGTGCTCACCGCGCTCGCTTTGAAAAATGTCCGTGGAGCCGCTGAGGAGGGAGATTAAGCAATCAGTGGATTCAGACATCCTCGTTGAGTGCGGCGACAGCGGGAAACAGGTGGGGGAGGCCGAGGCGTGATAGAATTCCGTAAAATTCCCCCAATCTGCGGAAGAATAACCCGGCAAAGGCACCGTAGGGACCAGGCAGCGAGAGAGAACAAAGGAGGTGGCTCCTGCTGTGTCGGGAAGAATGGTGCGGCTGCACTAAACTCAGCGCTGAAAGCCTTATTATGGACGGGAGACCCCAAACATGCCTTACTCGGGGCTTTCGCGCCACACGCTCCTGGGAGGGGACGGGCTCGGCAGGCCTCCATTGCTCGCACACAAATGGGCTCGGAGTTTTGTGTTTGTGCACTGCGGCAAAGAAAAGTCTCATTGAGAACTCGCGGAAAACTCGAACACCTCCTCAGCGCCTCCGTAATAAGGTTGCGCGCAACTCTGAAAATGGAGTCTTCGTGGACAACATGCACCGATGGTTGAGTTGCGCCGTTTTCATGATGTTCGTGCTCCTTTAGACATTTTTATTCGCGGTCGTACTTCGCTGTATGGTGGCCGAACTCGTACTGCCGATGTCGCCTTTGAAATTCATTAGCGCCGAATGTCCGTGGACCGAGCGGTGCGTGCGGTGTTGCAACAGCCCGCTGACCGCAACAAAAGGACCGTGCCCGGCCCCGTTCCCTTTGGTAACGAGCTGTGCCCGTAACGAGCGCCCGTGGCCGCCCTTTGGAAGGCAGCAGCACTTTGATAATTAGTTATTGATTCGAACCAATGTTGGCGGGAGGCGCGCCTCGATTAACTTTGAGGCAGAGGGTCCCGACACCGAGACCCCCGGTGGTGTACTCTACTAACAGGAGCATTATGACTTTCTACCCTCATCTCTGTATATGTATATAATTATATATATATATATATACTGTATATAATTTTTTTTAAACTCTGCTGGCCAAACATTTGCATCGGCTCCACCAATTAGGCAGACCTGCAACACCGACATCTCCGTTGGATTTTGTCCTACAGCCAATACGAGGAAGATAATTAAATTCTCTATTTTATAGACCAGTCCACCCTAGTCTGGGCTTGTTAGCCCTCATCGGCATGCAGCAGAAGGTCCTCCCCAGAGTTTCTGCTCCACACTGATGAGGGCCAACAAGCTTGAAACGCGTGTCCGTGGATGTTCTCTCTCTAATGTGGACTTGTCTATATAATTGAGAATTTAATTATCTTCCTCGTTTTGGCTGCAGTGCAATCCTATGGAGATGTAGGGGGCCACAGCTCTGCAAAGCTCATGCCTAATTGGCGATGGCTGTGCAACTGTTCAGTCAGAAGAGCCGTTTTAAAAGAAATAAAAAACAAGGAAGAAAATTTAATTTGATCCTGGCTACACCCAGAACTGTTTTTGTACCATGGACAGGTTAAGGTATGGCAGGGATTTCCTGTTGGTCAGGATTCATTCAGCAATACCCAGTGTGGTACTTCCACCTGGTACTCACTACAATGATGCTGGTAGTTTGTGTGCAGCCACCGGGCTGCTGGTTGCATCGTTTTTTTCTTTGGGCACATCTGCCGCTGATGCAATGCCTCTCTATAACCAGTTATCTGGTACTCATTTTACTGACCTTGGAAGGATGGGCAGGCTGAGTCAACCTCACCTGGTCGTTAATTCAACGGGATTCGAATTCGGGGCGTTGGGATCCCAAGCCCGCCACCCTTGCCATTAGGCCAACACCAGGTACTACAGTGATGTGATCTCATCTCAACAAATATATATGTATATACTGTATATACTGTACATGACCAAAAGTATGCGGACACGCCTTCTAATTAGTCGATTCGGCTGTTTCAGCCACACCCATTGCTGACAGGTATATATAATCAAGCACACAGCCATGCAATCTCCATAGACAAACATTGGCAGTAGAATGGGCCGTACTGAAGAGCTCAGTGACTTTCAACGTGGCACTGTCATCAGATGCCACCTTTCAAAGAAGTCAGTTTGTCAAATTTCTGCTCTGCCAGAGCTGCCCTGGTGAACAGTAAGTACTATTATTGTGAAGTGTAAACGTCTAGAAGCAGAAACAGCTCAGCCACAAAGTGGTAGGCTACACAAGCTCACAGAATGGGACCGCCAAGTGCTGAAGCACAGCATATAAAAATCGTCTATCCTTGGTTGCGACACTCACTACCGAGTTCCAAACTGCCTCTGGAAGCAACGTCAGCACAACAACTGATCATCGGGAGCTTCATGAAATGGGTTTCCATGGCCGAGGAGCCTCACAGAAGCCTAAGTTCACCATGCGCAATGCCAGGCGTCGGCTGGAGTGGTGTAAAGCTCGCCACCATTGGACTCTGGAGCAGTGGAAACACGTTCTCTGGAGTGATGAATCACACTTCACCATTGGGCAGTCCGACGGACTAATCTGGATTTGGCGGATGCCAGGAGAACGCTACCGACCCGAATGCATAGTGCCAACTGTAAAGTTTGGTGGAAGAGGAATAATGGTCTGGGGCTGTTTTTCATTGTTCGGGCTAGGCCTCTTAGTTCCAGTAAAGGGAAATCTTAACGCTACAGCATACAATGACATTCTAGACGATTGTGTGCGTTCAACTTTGTGGCAACAGTTTGGGGGGAAGGCCCTTTCCTGTTTCAGCATGACATGTTTCAGCATTTCCTGTTTCAGTACACAACGCGAGGTCCATACAGAAATGGTTTGTCGAGATCGGTGTGGAAGAACTTCACTGGTCTGCATGGAGCCCTGACCTCAACCCCATCGAACACCTTTGGAATGAATTGGAATGCCGACTGTGAGCCAGGCCTAATTGCCCAACATCAGTGCCTGACCTCACTAATGCTCTTGTGGCTGAATGGAAGCAAATCCCTGCAGCAATGTTTCAACATCTAGTGGAAAGCCTTCCCAGAAGAGTGGAGGCTGTTATAGCAGCAAAGGGGGCACCAGCTCCATATTAATGCCGATGATTTTGGAATGAGATGTTCAATGTTCAGGTGTCCACATACTTTTGGTCATGTAGTGAATATATATATATATATATATATATATATATATATATATATGTATATATATATATATATATATATATATATATATATATACTAATACATATACATACTAATACATATATAGTCTGTAAAGTCAATGTGCAGCTTTGAATATACATACATATATTTTTTGTTGAGTGTTGAAGGTTAAAAGGGTGGGTGATCCACCATGTCTTTTTTTCAGTGCTGTGGATTCTGGGAGTGGAAGCTGTTGTTTTGTTGTTGTAATTTGTATTCTCGCTGACTGGTGACTGGGCGTGGGGGTATGTATGTATTCAATTGTAATTGCTGCATGTGGAGGCATACGTGCCCCTGCTGGCCCACCTTTGCTGAACGTATCGAGGTTGAAGGGCCGAAATGGGATGATACTGAGGACTTTGACTGAAGACCCGGTCAGTGAGGAACACTTGTGTCACATATACAGACACATATATTGTTTCATAAAATCATGTGCAATATGTATATTGTGCATAAAGTCGTTGTACAACTTTGAACTTTTATAACTTTGGATGTACACATGAAAGAAACAAACGATAAATGGAACATGAAAACATAATTCACAACATTTTTACAAAATACAGTTCAACTCTCCAGGCTTCAATCTAACCGCCATCTTTAGTAGTATATCATTCATTCCGATGTTCCAACTTGTTGGAAATATTCTCCAGTTGCTGCTGAATAATCTCAAGAACTGAATTTGTGATTGTAGCTCTAAGTTCATCCAAATAATGTGGTTTTGATGAGGAAACAACAGTTTTAAATTGCACCATAAATGCTGTCCAATGGGGACAGGTCAGGTGAACAAGGTGGCCAAGCAATTGGTACATGTCTACCGATCCACTTTGTCTGAGAAGACATCATTCAAGATCCGTCGCACATCCAAAGCATAGTGGCAGGGAGCCTAGTCTGGCTGGTTCAAAGTGTTATGTGAATGATTTAATCGTGGGATTTCGGGAACCAATTGCGGTAATTGTGGGAATTGACTTTGCCACTGATGTTGCCTCATCAGAAAATGCCAACTTGTCAATAAACCCAGGGGAATTGTGGATTTAACAAAATGTAATAACAACATTAATATTAACAAAACTTTATAAATAGTTTTTTTTACGAGCAAAAGTACCCTTCCCAGTGACAGGAAAAGCAAGCAAAAGTACCTTTCCGGAGTGACAGGTAAAGAGTTAATCTATCAATTTCAATTATCTCATGGACTTTAAAAACGTCAATTGTGTTGATTGTGTTGGGCCAAAGCTCTGAGCTACTTATACCACCCACCACAAAATGGTGGTGCAACATCGGGTGGCGGAGGTTGGATTGGTGTAAAAGAGGGAAAACTATAGCTATTTTAAATTGTTTCTCTATGAAGATCTGTATTGTCTTCTTTAATCCAGATGTTCATGTTGATTATAAAGATTACTGGAAGGGACAATTGTTACGTGGTCCCCTCAGTGCAAAACAGGTCTCGGTGGCCCCCGGACCGTGAGAGGACCTTCGCCAGCAAATAGTCTTATATAGGCGCATTCGCCACGCAATCCATAGGAATTTCACCCAGGAGACAACTGATGTGCAAGTATATATTTCCAATGGTAATGATACCAAACACTTTCAAAGACACAACCACGGAGATTTTCCCCGAGCAATCAACAATACACAACCAGGCACAATCAATATTACAACCATGTGAACGCATCTACACAAACTCTAAGATGGCCATCTTAATCTTATACATTCCTCACGTGAGCCCCACTCCTGACTCCCTCCGTGGTCAATGTCTCTCCTCTCCGCACACGGGCGGTTGGACGAACCCCGGGCGGACGTGCTCCCAACGTGCAGTCTCGTACTGGGGCCGCGGCTGCAGCGCACCTCCTTGCCAAGCCACGGGGCAAACCCAGCGCGGCGTCCAACGTGCGCGAGGCCCCAAGTGCGACCCTTACGCGTCCTTGTAGATGGGCAAAAACCCAGCGCGGCTTCCGACGCGAGCGAGGCCCAACGTGCGGACCCGTACGCGTCTTTGTAGACGGGGCAACCTGTCCCGGACGCTTGGTTTCGTGCACGAACTCACGGTGACTGGACGTGTCAAAAGGTATTTACCTCCCAGGTAACTCCTCTCGCCAGACGTTCGAAACGGCGCGTTTTCCACGCAGCGCAAGGTCGCTTCCACCTTTTGTCGGAGCGGGGCGAGGAAGAAGAAACCTCCTTCTTTCCCTCGTGTTTTTTTCTCCTCTGTTTCCGGTCACTTCCGTTTCCGGCCACTTCCGTTTCCTGCCACTCTTTCAGAAGGGCTCCTGACCCTCCAACCACAACAACTACCCAACAACTTAATATACTACACCCGGAAGCAAAGACCTGCATGGTAATTCACATTCATTCACATAAATATGTAACACTCCCCCCCTTCAAGAAAGAAAGTTTGAAACCCAGCGAAAACTTTCTTTGCCGGCCAATTTGAAGAAACAAACCCAAATAACTCAACCCCCCCACATTATCAGTTCCCCCCGGGCACAGTTATCACTTAAAAATAAAGCCAGTTAAGCCACTCGATAGCACTTTTCCGGGAGGCCAAGCCGAGTATTCACTACATGGATGCCTTTAGGAACGC
Source organism: Myxine glutinosa (assembly GCF_964187855.1). Classification (NCBI taxonomy): domain Eukaryota; kingdom Metazoa; phylum Chordata; class Myxini; order Myxiniformes; family Myxinidae; genus Myxine; species Myxine glutinosa. The sequence continues at coordinate 66,407,189 of NC_136267.1, forward strand.
GGAGTTCACGGTTAGTCCGTGCAGGAAAGTTCTCTACATGGGCGCCTTGAGGAACGTGGAGTTCACGGTTAGTCCGTGCAGGAAAGTTCACTACATGGACGCCTTTAGGAACGGCGTTCACGGTTAATTCGTGTAGGAATCTTGGCTCGGCGGCTCCGCCGCCTTCAGTGCTTCAACTTCTCAGAACGTCCCTAATAATTAGGGTGGGACCACTGGTCCCTGTAGTCCCCTGAATACCGGTCTTCTTCTCGGCCACTACTTTGCCAATTCTTCCTTCGGGAGCGGCCGTAACTCAGGGAGCCTCCATAATAATATTGACTGCGGCCACCACCAAAACTACCGCCCAGTTGTCCTCTCCTGTAGACCTCTCGACGCCTACGAAATGCCTTCCCTACTGTTATGGTCCGACCCTCCAAATCCTTGCCATTCCAATTCTTCTCTGCCTCTCTGGCGTCTTTTGTGCTGGCAAACGTGACAAAGCCGAACCCTCTTGACTGTTGCGTTTCCCAGTCTCTTACCAACCGCACTTCCACCAGCGGCCCATATCTGTTGAAGACAGAGGTCAGAACTTCTTCCTCTGTTTTGAAGTTCAGTCCCCCTACAAATAACTTGGCACTTTTGTCACCATCCCGAGCTGGGGTGGTGTTATTTTCCCTGCTGGGCTCTTTATCAACCCTCAGGTTACCATAAACTTGACCCCCGGCCAAATCATTCCCGAGAACCACAGATACACCCTCTACAGGAAACGTGGCTTGTAAACCGACGGTGACCGGTCCTGACACCAAATCGGACTCCAACTGGATGACCTGAAGGGGAGCACTAACACCGCCCCCGATCCCCTGTAAACGAACACTATCCCCCGTTGCCGTCTCCTCGGACCATGGCAAAATGCCTTCAAGCATTAACGATTGATGGGCCCCTGTGTCTCTCAATATCCTAACCGGTCTCCGGTTAGTCGAGGCTCCATCCAGTGACACAAACCCCTCGGAAATAAATGGTTGGTAACCCTCTTGATGGCGATTTCTTACGCTAGCCATCGCATTCGGAGTTGTAATAGTCGGACTCCGCTCTGGGTTGTCCCTTTTCATGAGGTAACAACTGGACATCAAGTGTCCAGGTTTTTTGCAAAACGCGCAAGTAGGCCCGGAGGAAAAACTCGGGGTCTGCCTCGGGCCCCCCGAACTATAAGTTTGTCTTGGGCCCGCATCCCTCTGATTTCGAACCGGTGGGGTATCATAGTTGTCCCCATAATCATCTCGAGGCCGCCGCCATGTATGGTCGTTCTCCGCACCTGCTGTTCCCCACCTCCCCTGCGGAGATCTAGGCGAGGAGTTAGGTTCGTGGACCCCTATTCGGTGGGTTAAGGCATAATCATCTGCCATGGTGGCTGCGTCCCACAACTTTGGTACCTTCTTTTCCTGCAGGTACACTTTGATGTCCTCGTGGACACACTGCTGGAATTCCTCCACCAGGATCAAGTCCCGCAATGTCTCGAAGTCTTTCCCGACTCCTTTTGACTCACACCACCGATCAAACATGTTTTCTTTCACTCTGGCAAACTCCACATGGGTCTCACTCTCCCTCTTCCTGGCATTCCTGAATTTTTGCCTGTAAGCTTCCGGAACCAACTCATAGGCCTTGAGGATGTGCTTCTTCAGTACCTCATAATCTGCACATTGGTCCATTGGTAGCGCCGAATAAATTTCCTGAGCTTTCCCCACCAGCACACTTTGTACGAGTATGGTCCAGGCCTCCTCCGGCCAGTTTAATTGTCGAGCCACTTTCTCAAAGTGTGGGAAGAATTTCGCGACTTCCTTTTCACTGAACGGTGGAACCAGCCTCACATGTCTGCCCACATCCCAGGTTTTCTGGTTAGGTGTCGACCCCGTCAGCAAGGGTGGTGCCTCTCCCCGTTCTCTCATTAACTCCAGCTCCTTGAACTTGATTTCCCGCTGAAGCTCCATGTCACGTTCCTTTAATTCCCTTTCCGCTTTTCTCTCCTCTGCTTCGAGTTCCCTTGTTTTCATCCTTTCTTCTGCTTGTTTCTCTTCTCTCCTCTCCTCTGCTTTCCTTTCTTCTTCTGCTCTTTCCTTTTCTGCTTTCCTTTCTTCTTCTGCTCTTTCCTTTTCTGCTTTCCTTTCTTCTTCTGCTCTTTCCTTTTCTGCTTTCCTTTCTTCTTCTGCTCTTTCCTTTTCTGCTTTCCTTTCTTCTTCTGCTCTTTCCTTTTCTGCTTTCCTTTCTTCTTCTTTGATCCGTTCCTGGCTCCGTAATTGCAACTCCAGTTTCCGGAGCTCCACGTCTTCTGGTTCTTCGGGTAGCCACTCCCAGGCTAACTCGTCCCATGTTCCTAATCCCACCATAGATTGTATCACCGTGGCCTGCAACTCTGCCTTCCTCAAATTAGTTCGGACCTCCAAGTTAAAATGTTTGGCCAATTTCAAGAGATCCGACTTTAGCAACGCTCGGAACTGTGCCTCACTCGGGGTTACCCCAAAGTTCTGTGCCACAAACGCCATGGTGCCTATCGTTAACACCTGTTAACCTTCACCCCAAGACTTTCCCCAATTTCTCAAAAAAAAAAAAATATTACCAATTAATAATTAATTAATAAATTTTAATTACCAAAAATATTATTATTTTATTATTTTATACACTTTTAGATCCCGGACGTAGACCCAATTGCGAAACCGCAAATCGTAATTTGGACGAGCCCCCAATTCTGTTACGTGGTCCCCTCAGTGCAAAACAGGTCTCGGTGGCCCCCGGACCGTGAGAGGACCTTCGCCAGCAAATAGTCTTATATAGGCGCATTCGCCACGCAATCCATAGGAATTTCACCCAGGAGACAACTGATGTGCAAGTATATATTTCCAATGGTAATGATACCAAACACTTTCAAAGACACAACCACGGAGATTTTCCCCGAGCAATCAACAATACACAACCAGGCACAATCAATATTACAACCATGTGAACGCATCTACACAAACTCTAAGATGGCCATCTTAATCTTATACATTCCTCACGTGAGCCCCACTCCTGACTCCCTCCGTGGTCAATGTCTCTCCTCTCCGCACACGGGCGGTTGGACGAACCCCGGGCGGACGTGCTCCCAACGTGCAGTCTCGTACTGGGGCCGCGGCTGCAGCGCACCTCCTTGCCAAGCCACGGGGCAAACCCAGCGCGGCGTCCAACGTGCGCGAGGCCCCAAGTGCGACCCTTACGCGTCCTTGTAGATGGGCAAAAACCCAGCGCGGCTTCCGACGCGAGCGAGGCCCAACGTGCGGACCCGTACGCGTCTTTGTAGACGGGGCAACCTGTCCCGGACGCTTGGTTTCGTGCACGAACTCACGGTGACTGGACGTGTCAAAAGGTATTTACCTCCCAGGTAACTCCTCTCGCCAGACGTTCGAAACGGCGCGTTTTCCACGCAGCGCAAGGTCGCTTCCACCTTTTGTCGGAGCGGGGCGAGGAAGAAGAAACCTCCTTCTTTCCCTCGTGTTTTTTTCTCCTCTGTTTCCGGTCACTTCCGTTTCCGGCCACTTCCGTTTCCTGCCACTCTTTCAGAAGGGCTCCTGACCCTCCAACCACAACAACTACCCAACAACTTAATATACTACACCCGGAAGCAAAGACCTGCATGGTAATTCACATTCATTCACATAAATATGTAACACAATAAAGTGACTGACTATATTGCATCAACAAAAGTGAAATGAAAATGCAAAATAATCAATCAGCAGCTTTTCAAATGCTGTGCGGGAAGCAGCCTCTGTAAATGGGAGACAGACAAATCCACAGACAGACACTATGGTTCACAATATTATATATATATATATATATATATATATATATATATATATATATATATATATATATATATATATATATTGCTGCGTTTTGAGATTGGCACATTGAGGTCATTAAAGGTTAAAGGGTTGCCCCCCATAGTTAGTTCCACGAGCAACATATAGGCCCATTTGTAGTATAGTTATGTCTTAGTATGTGTAAGCATAGGCCATTTCCCCTCTTAGTGCCTGCGTTGTGTAAAGACCGGAGAATAGGCCATTACATTAATTTTGCGTCCACCCTCCAATTCTACATCTATGGGCGTTATCCAGCCCGCGCCCCATTCGGCTGACCACTAGTCGAGTAACACGAGGTAGGCCTAAAAGGGTGGGGGTGGCGTTGAGGTCGGGAGCGGCAGAGGCGATGGCGGTAAGAGCCACCAGCCAATCAGGGCTCTAGCGGCATGGCATGAGAGGGCGTGGTGAGGCGCGTCTGGTGAGTTCCAGAAGGTTCGCGGGGCGTGCCTATATAACCCGCTGTGCAAAGCCCTCAGAAGGACTAGCGCGGGAACACTTGATTGAGAAGGACTTGTTGAGAAGGACTTTTTGGGAGAGACTTGCTCGTAAAGGACTTGCGGAGGATAAGCGCGTTGCAAAGGACTTGCAGAGGTTACGTGCGTTGTTTGAGGACTTGCGCAGAGAGAGAGAAGAAGAGGCATTGAACCGTACAAGTATGCGGGCGCAGCCAGACGCGCCGGTAAACGCATATAGCGCAATTCCAGCCATGCGAGTAAGCGCGGCCATAGCCGCAAGTGAATAACCATCAGCCGCGCCAAAGTCCGCTCCCTACCATTTCGCCCCGTGATAACCAGCTCTGTTCAGACGACACTCGGCGAGCTCCTGCTTTCACCGACTTCCATCTCCAAAGGACGTGCCGGGGGCCGGAGAGGGCTGCACGGGGGGCCATCCCTGGACGTGCTGAACACCGTCCTGCCATCTGCAATCCCCGTGTGAGTGTGTGTGTGAGACGGGCCCATGTCCTTGGGATTAAGAATAAGACTGTATAAGCTGCTCTGTGTTTCTGCATCCTGTACTGTAAATATGTGCAATAGTAATTAAACCATTTGTTCTTTCTTTCTTTCCTGATTCGATAGTACCTGTGATTTCTCCATTGACTAAGCGTGGTACGAATACGATCGCTCCAAACGGGTCTAGTAAGTGATAATAGCGTGAATCACGTGTACGCAAACCGCTCAGCGTATCACCAACACACGTGGTTCGTGCGGGGCTTATCTCCTCGTTTCGGGGCAGCGCTAGTACTTAGGTAACAGCGAATTTGGTCCTGAAACCATATTTAGCGCTGTCCGGAGGGATGTGATAGGTCCCGGGTTGCGCCAGGTCAGTCAAAGACAAGGGGACTAATCATCCCTTGGTAAGGGGAGAAGGCCGGCGGCAGATCCACAACAATTGGTGTCAGGAGTGGGATAGGACCCGAAGTGCGCTTAACGCACTCCAAATTATGAGCAACCGAAATTTAGTTATTAACATCCAAATTAAATTCGTGCCATGGCTAGCCAAAGCGATCGAATGCCGGTGGAGGTAAATTAAGAGGAAGAGTTGTTGACCCAGGACCCACAGGAAGAATTGGGGGAAGAAGAGGCAATTGATGAGTGGCCGGCAGTAGGGGTAGTAAATGGCGGCGCCTCGCACATGGTGGCGAGAGCCGAGCCTGCGATGCCAGAGTACATGCGAGTATTTATGGTGCAGATAATGGCGAAGTTGGACACCCAGAGGGACGAAGTAAGGTGTGACATGGAGGGGTTGAAAAACAAAATGGGCGGTCGATTGAATGTAGAGGGGGACAAATCAAGGGCAGAAATGAGAGAATTGGGGGACAAATCCACCCGGGACATAAAAAAGATGGGTGATAAATTGGAAGAGGTGAAAAACGGGCTGGGGAGAAAAATGGACACCCAAAAGAACGAATTTTAAAAAATGAGGGTGGCGTCGAAAAAGGAAATAGAGGTAGGGAAGGACATACGACGCAAGTTTAGCAAAGAGGTCGCAAAGGGACGCGACGAGGTAACGCGGTGCGAGGAACGCAGGGAAAGCGAGGTAGAGCAGAGCGCGGCCGGAGTGACCGAGGGGGTATAAATCACGACTCGGGGTGTGGAAAAGCTGACGGCCACCGAATTAGAAGAGAAAGTTTTAAGCGCGCCGGCGGTCGTTGAGCTAGATAAAGAAAATGAAATGTGTATCGTTGAAATTGGGGTTGAAGAGACGGGAGAAAAAGTAAATGTATTGAGGGAAGTGATGGAATATGTGCAAAGTCCATGTTCGCATTGTGATGCCGTGCTTGCTAATCCCAATAAAGGTTTGCAGGTGCTGGCGGAGAAGAGAATCCCGAAGGTGAGTAGGGGTGTGTATGGCGTGAAAATGTTTGGCGCGAAAACATTTTTGGCGCGTTTGGGATCGCGACGTAACCCGGGCGCTCGTGGAATGTCCGTGGTGCGATGTGTGAGGGTGAATGGCACGCGTGTGCGAACGGCACCGGAGCGCGAATGTGTACAGACGAGTGTGTTACAGAGTGCGAGGAAGAATGCACAACGGAATGTGAGTGGGAAGAGTGCGTCGAGGAAGAGTGCGTTGAGGAAGAGTGTGAAACCGAGTGTGTAACAGAGTGTGAAACAGAGTGTGAGACGGAGAGTGAGAGAGGATGCACACCAGAGCATGTAATTGGGTGTGCAACAGGAGAGTGCACACCCATGGGTAAGTGTGCGCTGATTGGGTGTGTACCGGGAGAGTGCACACCCGTGGTTTTTACTGAGTGTGTAACAAAAGAGTGTGCCCGAGGGTGTGCGATGGCTGAGTGTGTAATGGAGTGTGCGAGTGGTATGAGAGCACCAGGATGTGCATGAGGGTGTGTGATAATGGAGTGTGTGTATGGCGCGAGTGCACCTGAGTGGTGTGCACCTGAGTGTGTAAGGAAAGAGAATGCATGAGAGCGTGCGGTAACTGAATGCAGGGAGTGTATGGGGGCGCTGGAGCGCCTCAGTGCGCGAGTAAGGAGCGGGTCGCGTGTGGGTGTGAGAATGCGGCTCAAGCATCGACCCAGACCGGGGGGTTAGCGCATAGTGCGACGGATAGCCAACGTGAGCCCTCGGTGCGCGGGGTGCTTTGTGTGCAGTGGGGATCGGCGGGTTCGTTGCCGCGGCGGCATGCACGATTCGTGCCGGGCCCCGCACTGTATGGTCGGTGCCGCGCCTTGTCGGGAAAGGTGATCGGCATGGTTCGAGGGGGAGGGGGGGGTAAGAGCGGTCGGAGCTCGCCCTCTGGCGGCCGTGGTGCTCCGACCGTGGGCCATTGGGCCATCGCGCAGGGGACTGAAAGGCTCCGCGCAGAGATGGCGCCTGGAACCTTGGCCCAACAAAACCTCCTCCACTGAATCAAAAATGCCGGACGGACCCAACCAACAGGAGACCAACCACCCACATGCATTGCTCAGCTTTTCGAAGCCGAGCGGTGACGAAAATGTATTGCCGCACGGAGAGGCTCATCGTTCAGAGGACTGGAATAGCAATAATGTTGGCGAATGGTAGCTTTACCATTCATTTGGGGCGCATGAGCATTAGAATATGGGGTTCTAGTGTAAAGTAGCCAAGGGCGGGCTAGTATATTGTTAGGGATTTAGTAAATGACAGTACGAGACTGAGATTAAGTAGGGACATGGTACAGGTGGAGGGGACGTAGAGAGATTACATGGATGATAATGACGAGGGAGTGCTTAGTGTAAGGGAAGACGGGAAAGCACGAGTATTAGGGGGAAGTAGTCAGTTAGATGATGCTGTGTGAATGAGAATCACTGTGTGTGTTGAGCTTGAGATTGAGGCGCAAATGAGGAATTTTTCGGGGATAACCAGAGGTGGTGTATGAGTGGTGTATTGAGGACAAGTGGTATTGTGTTGAGTGAATTGACTTGCATGGTGTGCAAGTGGGATCAGGTATGAGAGCACAAGAGGTGTGCAAGAGAGCTTGGTGTGTGGAATAAATGGTGAGAATATTTGGTGTGGAATTATTGGTGTGTGGAATAAATGGTGTGGAATGCATGGTGCGAAGAAGTGAATGGGGGGAGATGGACCCCTTCACGAATACCCGGGGAGGGTAGTTTAAAAGTCAGGTTTAAAAGAGGACTTAGGTAAATTATTGGATATTGACACCTGTGGTGCAGGTAGTGGCAAGGTATTGCTTTGGAGGGTGCATGAGTCAGTGAATGGCTGGGCGTGTGGGCTTTGTTGGTGCGTATGGTTATTGGGGCACTCCACCACTGGTAGTCTGTCGGCCAGGTGAGGCCGCAGGTAGGCTCTGGGAGCCAGTCAGAGTAGTGTTCAGTGGGGCCCGAGGATCCAGGAGAAGGACCTGGGTAGCCCAATGCCAGAGAGGGCATCAGAGGGGTGAGAGAGCCAGGAGGGGCCTTCCCCGATTTAGGGTAGTCGCAAGGAGCAAGGTAAGCTTGGGTGGCGACTTCAGTGGCGGAGGTGCGCAGGTAGTTGGTCCTGCAAGTGGAGCTACATGACCCAGCCCCGAAATTTTGCGAAGGCACAGTAGTGAAAAATTGGGGAGTGAGACTCACATTCAAAGAGCACCACAGGGTGGGTCAATGGGAATTGGTTTTTAGAACCACATAGTTTAAAGATGCAGGATGGCAAGGCATGACCCCAGGTTAGTTTAAAAGTTAATGTCAACTAGTGTAGCTAGTATGAGAAATCTCTTCTCACCATCCACATACACTCACCAAGGAGACGGAACTCCACACCGGGTTTTGTAAACTGCTGAGTAAGTGAGACGCATCATGACGTGGAAGTCGACATTGTGTGTAATTCCATGTCTTCCTTCTTGGGAGGGATTGGAAGACGAATTTGGTTTAGAGGGGGATATGGGAGACAGGACGTAGAGACGAATTTGTAAAGTGTAAATACAGGGAGGGGTAAAGGTACTGTAGTGTAGCCGACGTTGGGGGGGGGGGGGGGGGGGGAGGTACGGACAGTAAAGAGGAGTCTGCTCTGCTCGCTCCTCCGTGCCCCTCGCGTTGCATTACCTTGTATCGTGTATACCTTTGCGTCCATTCCTTTGCTAACTGTGCCTTGTCTACCCTCCCCACCCATGGATCCATTTTGGAGGGGAAGTGTGCAGGAACACTGAACTGTGCAGCTGCAACTGGCTACACCTGTGCAGCACCCCTGCTGCACCGCAATACACCTTATGGACCACACGTTCTGTGGTCTTGCCTTTTTGCTGAGCAGTCATTTGCTGCAAACTTACCTTGCACCTGCGGACCACTGGTTTTAAGTGGCGTCGATGTCACGCAGTTGGACGACATGATATTGGCCCTGCTGGCAATAAAAATGGACACGGTTTGTACTTTGTATTCTGGTCTGCCAGGAAAGAAGACCTTTAAGTTTTTTTTATTATTGCACACCGAAGATGAAGCAGGAAGCAAGAATATGCAGCCAAGCAGCAAATATGGCATTTGAAATGTGAACTTCTTGTGAAATGTGTATTGGTGCATTGGTGCATTGCTGTGTCTTTTTCTCCCCTCCAAACTTCTTTTCAAAAAAAAAAAAAAAAAACAGGTCCTGGGTTATAGAAATGTAAATAATTAGGTTTAGTGTTGTAAATAAGATGCTACCCACCGGCTTTATGTGTAGTTTCAAAACAATTCCGCAATTCGGTTAGTTGTGGGTGTGAGTCGGTTAGAGTTGGTTACACAACACAGTAAGTGGGACATATCTAGTGTTGTAAAACTGTCACACACAGGGAGTTAGATTAAATGTTAGAGGGGAACCACATCTAAGTGTCACACGTAATTTAAAAACTAGTCCCAAACCTTTCTCAAAACCGGTCGTTCTCACAGGTGTGGGTTCGACTCGGGGACGAGTCTGGCAAGGGAGGGGGGCAGTGCTGCGGTTTTGAGATTGGCACATTGAGGTCATTAAAGGGTTGCCCCCCATAGTTAGTTCCACGAGCAACATATAGGCCCATTTGTAGTATAGTTATGTCTTAGTATGTGTAAGAATAGGCCATTTCCCCTCTTAGTGCCTGCGTTGTGTAAAGACCGGAGAATAGGCCATTACATTCATTTTGCGTCCACCCTCCAATTCTACCTCTATGGGCGTTATCCAGCCCACACCCCATTCGGCTGACCACTAGTCGAGTAACACGAGGTAGGCCTAAAAGGGTGGGGGCGGCGTTGAAGTTTGGAGCGGCAGAGGCGATGATGCTAAGAGCCACCAGCCAATCAGGGCTCTAGTGGCATGGCTTGAGAGGGTGTGGTGAGGCGCATCTGGTGAGTTCCAGAAGGTTCGCGGGGCGTGCCTATATAACCCGCTGCGCAAAGCCCTCAGAAGGACTAGCGCGGGAACACTTGATTGAGAAGGACTTGTTGATAAGGACTTGTTTAGAGAGACTTGCTCGTAAAGGACTTGCGGAGGATAAGCACGTTGCAAAGGACTTGCAAAGGATACGCGCGTTGTTTGAGGACTTGCGCAGAGAGAGAGAAGAAGAGGCGTTGAACCGTACAAGTACGCGGGCGCAGCCAGACGCGCCGGTAAATGCATATAGCACATTTCCAGCCACGCAATTAAGCGCGGCCATAGCCGCAAGTGAATAACCATCAGCCGCGCCAAAGTTCGCTCCCTACCATTTCGCCCCGTGATAACCCGCTCCATTCAGACGACATGTGCCGAGCTCCTTCTTTCACCGACTTCCTTCTCAAAAGGACGTGGTGGGGGGCGGAGAGGGCTGCACGGGAGCCATCCCTGGATGCGCTGAACACTGTCCTGCCATCTGCAATCCCCGTGTGAGTGTGTGTGTGAGACAGGCCCGTGTCCTTGGAATTAAGAATAAGACTGTATAAGCTGCCCTGTGTCTCTGCATCCTGTACTGTAAATACGTGCAAGAGCAATTAAACCATTTGTTCTTTCTTTCTTTCCTGATTCGATCGTACCTGTGATTTCTCCATTGACTAAGCGTGGTACGAATACGATAGCTCCAATCGGGTCTAGTAAGTGATAATAGCGCGAATCACGTGTACGCAAACCGCTCGGCGTATCACCAACACACGTGGTTCGTGCGGGGCTTATCTCCTCGTTTCGGGGCAGCGCTAGTACTTAGGTAACAGCGAATTTGGTCCTGAAACCCTATTTAGCGCTGTCCAGAAGGGACGTGATAGGTCCCGGGTCGCACCAGGTCAGTCAAAGATAAGGGGACTAATCCCCCTTTGGTAAGGGGAGAAGGCCGGCGGCAGATCCACAACAATATATATACATATATAATATATATGTACAGTATATATATATATATATATATATATTGTTGCGGATATGAGGATTGCATTTTTTTTATTGTGTTGTATTGTATTGGAAATGGTGATGAACATTGTTGGATATGGCCCCTCCTGCCTCCAGAGTTGTGTAAAGATAAAAAGGGCGTCTCGGTAGTTAATTCCATGGAACACCACATTGAAGGACACGATAAAACCCTTGTTCAGTAGCTTATATCTTATTATGTGTTTTAGGGTAAGGCCTTGTCTTCCATTAGAATGACACTCCATTGCACCGAATCAATTAAGAATAGCTCCCCTTCAATAATTCCATTTCCCAGCCAAACTCTCCATCTGTGGGTAAAGCAGTTCACAAGCGTGGGGTGCACGCCCTCTCAATTCGCTGCTATAGTGAATATGTGCTCCATGCTCTGTTTGAACAGGAGGGGCGGGGTCGCCAGGGAGAGGCAAGCCCAGGGCGCGCCACGAAGGGCGGGGCTGTGCAGCCCCATGCCCAAATAAGGAAACAAGCCCGTGGCTCGCCACGAGGGGCGTGCCGTCGGTGCGATGCCCAAATAAGGAGACAAGCCCGTGGGATTACCATACAAGGTCACGAAACAGAGCATGGGGGAGAGGGCGGTACCGAAACCGAAGAGGGCGTGTCAGTCCCGCGCTGGAGAGAAGTGAGAGGAAGGGAATACGAGCTGAGCTGTGTGGAGAGGTACACGACAAAGAAAGGGTCCAAGAGAAAGCAGAGGAACTTTTACGAACGAGTTGCAAAGTGATACGGCAGATGAGTCCAGCCCCGTTTCAACCAGCCGCGTGAAGCCCTGACGGGGCAGCGAGTGACCCTGCCGGCATGCGCTGTAAAGCCGAATACCAGGAGCTGCCGGCGTGCGCTGTAAAGCGGCATTACAAGGAGCTGCCGGCTCCCCGCTTCCCGCCCGGAGTGGACCTGCTCGCTGTGCCCTGTGATCCCACCTGCTCATCCTTTCCAGTGATTCCTGCCTGCAAGTTCCCCATTTGCGTACGTGAGATTGTTTTGTTCGTGCTGTCCTGGGTAGTAACTAAGTCTGTATAAGCTAGTAATTTTCACTGTGTCACCTGCGTTTTCATGTCACCTGTAAATACCCGTGACTGCTCTTTTTGCTTATGTGTGTAAAAAAAATAAACCCCGTTACTCTTCTGTACGTCTTCTTCTTCCTCTTTGCATTCGTCGTCTTAGTCTTTTCCCGATTGAATAGCGGTGGCGTGATACGGCCAACGTTTAGGTGAATCGGGTTTAGTCGGGGAACAACTGTTCGGCCGCGTTTACCTCCGCTCGGTAAAAATAACATCTAATCCGCGGACCGTAACAATATATATATATATATAACTTTTTTTTTGCATGCTTTGGCGAGGCTCGTATAAGAGATAACACACAGAACATAAAATAAAGGGAGCAGGAGACAAGAGGGGGAGAGAGGAGATCTGTGGTAGAGAGAGAGCTGGGTGGGGTACACGGGTAAACAAGATGGATATTACAGGGGCTTTCAGGAAAGAAAACAGGAAATTTGAATGAGATGGGTTTGGGGTGGATAAATGGGAGTATAAAAGATACAATAAAAAAGACGATTGTGGTCTTAAACTAAGAAAATGTAGGCCTCAAAAACCCGGCATGAAAAGTCCACCAAATACTTACAAATTTACTCAAGTTTTAAAGCAAAAACCGAGCTAGAAGCACACAGTAAACACGGTGACAGCAAAATAAACAGCAAAAACTCGACAAAACCACTGGGATTACTTATCTTTGAGGAATTGAGCAGTCAAAAAACAGCACGACCGAACTGGAAGTTGAAACCGGACTGGGACTTTGTTGAAATGATTCATGCACTCGTTCAACATCTGCTGCACTTGTGTTCTGGATCTCTGTTCCAGATCTGTTCTGTTCTGGAAAAAATTCTCTGTTCCAGATCTGGATTCACATCTCAACAAAAACGAAATCAATTCTTCCTTGTCACACACCCAACTTGTCTACCAAGTTTTGTACGAATCCGTAAATAATTGTAATATATATTGTTGCGGATCTCAGAACGTCGGCCTCCCCCTTACCAAGGGGGAATTAATCCCCTTGTCTTTTTACTAGCCGACGCGATCCGGGGCTATCACGTTCCTTCCGGTCGGTGTTAAATAGGGTTGTAAGCCGAATTAGTCTTATTACCTAAGTACTAACACCGGCCGTGAAGCAAGGAAATAACCTCACCCGAACCACGGTTTCAGTGGACACGCCGAGCGATTAGCGAGCCGCGATTCGGGCCGTTAACAGGTATTAACCTGATTGGAGCAGTTGTGATCGTGCCACGCTTACCCAATTGAGAAATCACTAAGACGGTCGAATTAAGAGGAAAACAGGAAGAACAAGGAATTTATTCACACTTTGTACACAGAAGAGAAAGAAGAAGCAGAAATTTACAGTGAAGAGGAAGCAGCAGATACACAGGGCAGCCTTATACAGTCTTATACTTATCCCTGGACACGGGCCCGTTCACACTCAGTCACACTCTCAGACTCACTCACATGGGGTTTGTAGATCGTCAGGTTGAGGGTCCACCGATGGTGTCCACAGCTCTCTCCGGTCCCCGACTCATACCACGAAGCAGCTGGTGATGGTAGACGGCAGGCAAGATCGCGGCGTGTCAGTGGCGCACATCGGACAATTATATGGGGGGGGGGGGGGGGGGGGTACTATCCATCGAACTCAATTCATGGACAGTACTGTGTTAAACTTCTGTACGTTTTCCAGAAGTATCTCTCTATTTTGCACATTAGCCAAAATTTTTTTTAACAAAAACAAAAGTTAAATTACGACTGGGATGACGGACAGTCAAATTACAGTTCAGTACTTCGTGTAACCCCCACGCGCATTCAGGAGAGCACGTACATGTTGAGGCATGCTGTTCACGAGATTTGCCAAGGTTTGGACAGGAATCGCTTGCCATGCAGTGACAATAGCCTGCTGCAATTCACGCACAGAGGTCGGCTGCTGGTCCAAGTGGTCGATTTGACGCGTTAATTCTGCCCACAAGTTCTCTATCGGATTCATATCCGGGGACATGGCAGGCCACTCCATATGCTCTACACCACGGTCAGCAAGAAAGTGTTGGATCATGCGAGCACGATGAGGCCGTGCATTGTCATCTTGCAAGACAAAGTTTCCTCGAAAGGCTTCATGAGCAAATGGAAGCAATGTTTCTTCCAGAATGGCCCTGTGCTTGAACTGGTTCAGGTTTCCATTCAGAACAACCAGGTCAGTTTTGCCCCCTGCATGAAAAGCAGCCCAAACGGTCACCTCGCCAACTCCAGCTTGGACTCTTGGCACTATACAATCTTTGTTGTAGGCTTCATGCACTTGTCTGCACACTCGGACGCGACCATCTTGACGATAGACCAGAAATCTAGACTCGTCACTGAAGATCACGTGATTCCAGTGTCCTGGCTGCCATTGACGGTGCTCTCTGGCCCACTGCAATTGGTGCTGGCGGTGTTGTCTGGTCAGGCGTGGCTTTCTCAGGGGACGCCTGGCACGATAGCCTGCTTGAACCAGTCGTTGGTTGACTAGCCTTCTGGATACAGGCCCATTTGTCAGTTGCTGCCACTCAGCCCTTAGCCGATTAGCTGACTTGGTACGGCCATTGCAGACTAACCGGTGCAGCTGGCGATCATCCCTGCTTATGGTTCTGCGGGGACGTCCTGGCCTCGGTATTGGAGTAGGGACACCCCTCTGAGCATTTTGTTTCAGGATCTTTGACACCTGACCTTGAGTGATGCCATACTGCCGAGCAATAGCACGCTGTTTCATGCCGTAATTTCGTAAAGCCACCACTCCATGACAAACAGCAATGTCGAGTTGACGGACCATCTCCAGAGGAAGCGACAATAACTTTTGGAGACGTGCAGCAGTTGTTTTCCACTAATACAGAACGCAACAACCCTTGTATACCCGACTGTGAAGCCAGTCATCAAATGCACCTGTCTGTACATTTTTCCACGCCACCTGTGATATAATCCTGTTGTTGACTTCTTGCTGCGACAGACAATCAGTGACATGGTTCTTTTAACAAATAAATCACCATGGTGTAAAAGAAACTCACTAGATTGATATACTGAGTTAAGAAAGTAAACCCAAGTCAAGAAAAAAAAAATCCATATTAAATGCCAAGTCTGTATATATATGGTGTCGGCTGGTTGTGTGTGGTTTTTTGTCCCCCGTCGCACAGCGGAGCGAAAGGGGGACTATGGTTTTCCCCTCCGTCCGTGTGTCCGTCCGTCCGTCCGTCCGTCCGTGCGGGCGTCCGTCCGTGCGGGTGTGCGTGTTTGCATGTGGGCGTGCGTAAGCGAAGGACCGCATTCGAATTTGGTCTGTGGGTGCAACCCACGTCAAAATCCAAGATGGCCGCCGCCATGTATGTCTGATGCCATGTATGTCTGAACCTTGTGAGATGAATATCTTGAAAAATAAGCGAAGTACCAACTTCTAATCTGGTGTGTGGGTGTACCTAGGCATAAGGAAGAGCGCTATTGAAAATTGGGTCGCCACGTCAAAATCCAAGATGGCCGCCGCCATGTATGTCTGAACCTTGTGAGATGAATATCTTGAAAAATAAGCGAAGTACCAACTTCTAATTTGGTGTGTGGGCGTATCTCTGCATAAGGAAGAACGCTATTGAAAATTGGGTCGCCACGTCAAAATCCAAGATGGCCGCCACCATATATATGTCAACATTGTGAGTGAAATATCTCGAAAAATAAGCGAAGTACAAACTTCTAATCTGGTGTGTGGGTGTATCTAGGCACAAGGAAGAAAGCTGTTTAAAATTGAGTCGCCACGTCAAAATCCAAGATGGCCGCCGTCATGTATGTCTGAACATTGTGAGATGAATATCTTGAAAAATAAGCGAAGTACCAACTTCTATTTTGGTGTGTGGGTGTGTCGCGGCATAAGGAAGAACGCTATTGAAAATTGGGTCGCCACGTCAAAATCGAAGATGGCCGCCGCCATGTATGTCTGAACCTTGTGAGATGAATATCTTGAAAAATAAGCGAAGTACCAACTTCTATTTTGGTGTGTGGGTGTGTCGCGGCATAAGGAAGAACGCTATTGAAAATTGGGTCGCCACGTCAAAATCCAAGATGGCCGCCGCCATGTATGTCTGAACCTTGTGAGATGAATATCTTGAAAAATAAGCAAAGTACCAACTTCTAATTTGGTGTGTGGGTGTATCTCGGCATAAGGAATAACGCTGTTGAAAATTGGGTCGCCACGTCAAATTCCAAGATGGCCGCCACCATATATATGTCTGAACCATGTGAGCGGAATATCTTGAAAAATAAGCGAAGTGCCAATTTCTAATCTGGTGTGTGGGTGTATCTAGGCATAAGGAAGAACGCTATTGAAAATTGGGTCGCCACGTCAAAATCCAAGATGGCCGCCACCATATATATGTCTGAACCTTGTGAGCGGAATATCTTGAAAAATAAGCGAAGTACCAACTTCTAATCTGGTGTTTGGGTGTATCTAGGCATAAGGAAGAACGCTATTGAAAATTGGGTCGCCACGTCAAAATCCAAGATGGCCGCCTCCATGTATGTCTGAACCTTGTGAGCGAAATATCATATCATAGCATGTTTTCTGCGTCTTCCACTTTGTCAACTCACATCACTTTACCGACGGGGGACCTAGGCGTAACGCTTGTTTTTTTTGGTTTTTTATTTATTTATTTATTTGCTGCGATTATTATTTCTTATTTTGTGTATATGAGTGAGTGGGTGATGGTGTGTGTTTTTGCATGGATTAATTTTTGCATGAGTGTGTGTTTTTGTGTGTTGAGTGGTGTATGATGTAAGGGTAGGTTGTTGGTTGGTTGGTGTTCTGTGTGTATGTGTGTGTATGGGTGTGTATGTGTGTGTATGAAGATCTGGTGTGTTTTGTTGGTGAGTGGTGAATGGTATAAAGGTGGGTGTTTGAGTGTTCCACCATGTTTGTTTGATGCTGTGGATTCTGGATGTGGAGGTGTTGTTGTTGTTGTTCGCACTGGCTGGGGGTGGGGGTATGTACGCATCCAGGTGCAGTTGCTGCATGTGTATGTGTATGTGCCGCTGCTGGCCCACCTTAGCTGACCGTATCAAGGTTGAAGGGCCGAAACGGGATGATGCTGAGGACCTCGACTGAGGACCCGGTCAGTGCGGCACACTTGTGACGAGGTGTGTTTTGATCTTATATATATATATATATATATATATATATATATCTTGATATCTGTTTCAGCCCGACCACTCAATAGTGAGAATCACTTTTAAAATTCTCTGATCCGGATCTGTATGAGAATCTTCATCAAAATTCAATCAATTCCCCCTTGTCACACACCCAACCTGGCCACCAAGTTTCATCCGAATCCGTCCATAACCTTTGGAGATATCGTGCTATATATCATGTTGGCCCTATCTCTCAATGGTGAAGAATCACTTTAAAATTCTAGTATCTGGATCCAGATTCGGATCTTCACCAAAATTTCATCATTTCATCCTTGTCAGATGGACAAATCTCCACTATATGTCGTTCAAATCCGTCCACTACTTTTTGTGTTTTGCTGTTCACAGACAGACAGACAGACAAACAGAGAGACAGACAGACAAACAGGTGTGGAAACATAACCTCCTCCCACCTTTTGTGGCGGAGGTAAAAATAGCTTATGACGTCATTGCTTCTGGTCTTGCTGGTCGATTTTGTTGTGAACGCTCATTTTTATTGCACGACTATAATGTGGAAAACATTCACACAGCTGCGACATATAACGTATAAAACGTGTCTGAAAGTCATAAATCTATTTTGTGATGACACCAATGGTTTCATCCTTTACCCCTCGATCGTTTGTAAAATAACGGAGGCTTCAACCGTTGTCGAGTTCATATTGAATGCCCCAATCAGCATATCATATTTCAAATGAATTTTAAGGAGATCAAGACAAAACGTTAAATGAAGCATGCAGAAGAGATTCAAAAGACAGGTGTGGCATGATTGTTTTTGTTCTTTGCTTAGCTTTACCTGCAAAGTCGGGAATGCAGTACCGTATTCATTTAACACCTTTTCCTACACACCGCAGTGTTTCCCCGCACATGGACACAAACCACGCCCCACACGTATGAGTCATAAGGCTCACGCTCACACAGCTCACCTGCAATTCGAACCTGAGCTTTTCAGAGTTCTCTAATATTCACTGTGCCCAATGCATTTCGATATTGAGCCCTTCATCGTAATTAAAACAATCCCTTTTCTCGGTAGGCGATCTCGTGTACCCATTTGTGATCCCCTTCAACCCTCACTCCTCAAACGCAACCAACGGCCAATACACCATGGGTGCAAGGTAACATCATAGGATGTCCCTATGGCTAGACCTGCATATACAGTACCTGTTGTGTTGAGGTTCGTCTTCGTAGCCGAGAGTGATTTATTTATTTATAGTAAGAGTGATTTATTTATTTATTTATAGTGAGAGTTATTTATTTATTTATAGTGAGAGTGATTTATTTATTTCTTTATTTATGGTGAGTGATTTATTTATTTATTTATTTATTTGTTTATAGTGAGAGTGATTTATTTATTTATTTATTTATAGTGAGAGTGATTTGTTTACTTATTTATTTATAGTGAGAGTGATTGTGAGTGATTTATTTAATTATTTATTTATAGTGAGAGTGATTTATTTACTTATTTATTTATTTATAGCGACAGTGATTTATTTACTTATTTATTTATTTATATATATATATGTATACATGTACAGTCACGTGAAAAAGTAAGTACACCCCATGTAAAGTTTTGACTTTTTCATCATATTTCAACATACAGCTATTTGATCTTCATTTCAACAATATTGATAGATAAAGGTGATATAATATAACAAATATCATGAAACATTTGCATTTTGTAGTCCATTGTATAATATAAATAAACATAAATGCAAATTTCGCAAGTGGAAAAAGTAAGTACACCCTTCGCTTTAATCGGTGGTATTGCCCCCTTTGGCAGAAACAACCTCAAGTAGGCGTTTCTTATAACTGTCTACCAGTCTCTGACATCGACTTGGAGAAATTTTTGCCCACTCCTCCATGCAGAATTCTTTCAGCTGTGCGATGTTTGAGGGGTTTCTTGCATGCACAGCTCGTTTCAAATCCCCCCACAACATCTTGATGGGATTTAGATCCGGGCTTTGACTTGGCCATTCCAGAACCCTCCATTTCTTTCTTTTCAGCCATTCCTTGGTGGATTTACTGGTATGTTTCGGGTCATTGTCATGTTGTAAGGTCCACCTTCGGTTGAGCTACAACTTCCCGACAGATGGACTCACATTATCCTCAAGCACGTTCTGGTACAATGAAGAATTCATAGTGGATTATATGATGGTGAGCTGCCCAGGCCCTGATGCAGCAAAGCTTCCCCAAACCATAATATTTCCACCACCATACTTTACAGTTGGTATCAGGTCAAATGCTGTCTTTGGTTTTCGCCAAACATGTCTTCTGGTACTGTGGACAAATAGCTCTACCTTTGAATCATCTGTCCAAAGCACATTGTTCCAGAAGTGCTGGTCTTTGCCGAGGTGTTCATTGGCAAACTTTAGTCTAACCCTGATGTTCTTTCTGGACAGCAAAGGTTTCCTCCTGGCACACCTCCCATGTAGATCAAATATGTGCAGCCTCTTTCTAATGGTAGACTCGTGCACTGTGACATCAACAGTGGCAAGAGCTACCTGTAGATCCCATGGTGACATTCTGGTGTTCTTTGAGACTTCTTTCAGCATCTTGCGGTCTGCTCTCGGGCTAAACTTGCTGGGGCGGCCTGGCCTGAACAATATGGCAGTTGTTTGGAATCTTCTCCACTTGTAGATGATCTTCCGGACAGTCGAATGATTGATTTCAAATTGTTTGGAGATCTTTTTAAATCCCTTCCCAGACTCGTAGGCATCTATTATCTTCTTTCTGAAGGCCTCAGAGAGCTCTTTTGATCTAGGCATGGTGACGCCGCACACTTCAACAACAAAGAGCAAACCAAACTAAATGTCTGAGGTTTAAATAAGACAGGTTCCTCCAAGATCCTCTCTAACGATGTTCTAATCATTTGCACCTGAGCTGGTGCACCTGATTCTAATTTTAGGTATTTGAAGTAGTGATAATTGTAGGGGTGTACTTACTTTTTCCACATGCGAAATTTGCATTTATGTGTATTTAAATTATACAATGGACTACAAAATGTAAATTTTTCATGATATTTGTTATATTATATCACCTTTATCGATCAATATTGTTGAAATGAAGATCAAATAGCTGTATGTTGAAATAAGTTGAAAAAGTCAAAACTTTACATGGGGTGTACTTACTTTTTCACGTGACTGTATATATGTATGTATATATATATATATATATATATATATATATATATATATATATATATATATATATATATATATATATATATATATATATATATATATATATGTGTATGTATATATATATATATATATATATATATATATATATATATATATATATATATATATATACATATATATATATATACATATATATATATATACATATATATATATATATATATATATATATATATATATATATATATATGGTGTATGGACTGTTGTCCTTAAAGCAATCTCCCCGACTCTCTTGAAAATCCTCTCTATCTCTTTGCTGATGACTCTACTCTCTGTCGCTCCATTCTTCATCCCTCAGATCGACAGTCTGCAGCCTCCTCACTCTCTGCAGACCTGGACAAAATTACAGACTGGGCAAACAAGTGGAACATGTCTTTCAATCCTGACAAATCTCACACTCTTACAATGTCTCTCCGAAAAGACCGAATGGACAACCCTCCCATCTACTTTCAGAATAATCCTCTCCAAGAAGTTCTGTCACTCAAACTTTTGGGTCTCACTATCTGCCATGATCTTTCCTGGGAAAACCACATTTCAAATCTGGCCTCCAAAGCCAGTCGCCGACTGGGCATCCTCCGTCGTGCGAAGTCCTTCCTTGGCACACCTGAGCTCCTCACCACGTACAAGGCTTTCATCCGCAGCTCAATGGAATACTGCTCTCCCCTCTGGGCTGGTGCTCCTGCCTCACACCTAGCTCGTCTTCACGCTGTTGAAAGCAAAGCATTCAGAATCATTGGAATCTCCCGCGATGAAGCTAAATCCAAGGGCCTTTCACTCACTCACCGCAGGCAGGTTGGTGGTCTTTCCGTCTTCTACCGACTCCTCTCTGGCCTTGCCCCCCCCCCAGCTCTCTCTGGGCTGTGTCCCGCAAATATTCCTACAGGTCGCACAAGATCTGCCTGCAACCCTCTTATGGTTAAACTGCCAAAATCAAGACTCTCTGCTCACCTTCGCTCCTTCATTCCTCTTTTCTCCCGCCTCTGGAACAAACTCCCTCACTCTCTTCAATCCCACTCCACCCTCCAGGTCTTTAAAACAGCTGTTCACCACCATCTCTTATCTTCCCCCATCCAAAACCTTGATCTTTTCTATCCCCGATAATTTCACCCCAATTCCACTTTTTGAAATACCAACTTCTGACCTGGAAGTCCTTGGTGTCCTTGTGTTTTATACTTCTCCCACCCCTTCCCACGCCTCCTCCCCCCGAGCCCTCTCCCTCCCACACATCTCCCTGCTCTCAAATGTTGTGTGCTCTCAAGTGTTTGTGTGCTTCCCATTCTCTTGTCTTCCGCTCCCTCTTTTTATATATTTTGTTTGTCTGGTTGATTTGTTTGTGAATAGTAAGGGCATTTTATGAGATATTTCACAAATCTGTTAACTAAATTGTAACCAAAAAATTTCTTCACCATTATGTTTGTAAAGGTGTGTAATAACATGTGTTAAAATGTTGAAGTTCAACTCCCGTGGGAAAGCCAGAAAAAAAGCTGTTGAATTCGGGTACCGAAAAATTATTTTCGAGAATTTTTATTTTTTTTAATCGGCCCTTAAGTAACTTATGAGGGGTCAAATAAGGGTTTTTCATGATTCTGAGTTGATTGTTAACATTTATATTTTCACTTTTACATTTACACATAAAGTAGCTTTTATTTCACATACATATATAATACTCAAGAGTTATTTCTCATTCACAATGTCAGAAGTTTCAACAGTCATTGTCTATGTCTTCTTCAGACTCAACAACATCAATAACTGGGAGGAACTCGATCTGTGTGCTCTGCTTTGCATCATTAGCATGGATTCTCTTCATCCAGCCATTCCAGTTGGAGTGTGGGAACTCAGGATCGTTGGCTTTGATCACCCACCCCGCTGCCCAGAGTGTGTCACCTGGAGTGAGGAGTGGCTGATCATGAGCCAGGGAGGAGGAAAGCTCAGCGAGGGGGAGAAACACGATCGCGTTCGTTCCTATCTGTTTCCTGTTCGTAAATGGAATAATCTTTACTTCAGTTCCTCTCAGGATCTTAGCTTTGTCGAGTGCCTTCAACTTCACCCGGGGGAAAGCTGCTGTTGTCTGTGGATCTGGCAAAGGTGGTGCCGGAGAGGTGACTTCGATCCAACCCATTGAGTGAAAGGGAGTGTTTCCGTGAATAGAGACAATGTTTAAATCTATATTGTCTCCAACAAACTGAGTGACTGCATTGTTTGTTTCCCCAACCTCCATAAAGACCACCTGATCATTACTTGACAATTCACTTTCACTGGCTGGCACTTTGGCTGTCATCACTGATTGATCCTCAAGCGCAGCATCAACCGCAACCTCATCATTGATCTGTTCATCAGTTTCCTCCACAATGGTGTCAAGAGTGCCAGAAGTATCTGGAACATCATCTCCACTCCCACTATTAAGGAAGCAGTATTTGTAGTTTTGTGTCTCCGTGTAAGACTCAGTGTATCCCAGCCGGTGGAACTTGTTAAGCATCCATTTTGACCCAAATCTATGATCAAGTTGTATGGCAAGCCCCATTTGGTGTGGCAATACTCCAGACCGAGGTCGACAGGCCTTAATAAAATTCTGCCCCCAAACGGCAACTCTTTCGTCTGTCTTGACAATCGGTCTCAAGAACATCTGAAGGCTTGCAGGAACAAGTGTCAGCTGACTATCGATGTCAGTCATACTGTGTGTGGTGGGGTATGACTTTGGACCTAAATCAATCGAGGCAATATCATTGGATATGAACTTGAGTGCCGTCTTTATGATCTGAGTCTTCTCATCTCCATGGTCAAGATTAGCATGATGCTCTCGCAGAATATTGTCGGTGCCATCTTTGAGACAGAGTACATCTGCCCTTCTTTCCTGTGTTGTGAAATACAAGGTGTCTTCGTATTTCTCTAGAAGTTTTATCTTTAGCCAATGCTTTGAATAAGAAAGGCTCTTCTCTGGTGACTGATCAAACTCCTGCAGCTTTTCATGGACTTGGTCCATGTTAATTACCCCATGCTCTAATTCTGAGTCTAACCATTCGCAGAATTCAATAAAAACTGCCTCTCGCTCCTCATCAATACTCCTCTGTCCTCTCTTCCTTTTTCCTTCCTCATCAGTCTTGGACAAACTGTCACCTCTCGCAAACATAAGTTTGCATCGCAAATGGTACAGTGTTTCTTCTGCTACCAAGTCGTTGATCCTTTCCAGGCGTCCAGTGACTTCATTGCCCCAGTCATCCCCGCGACTCCGTGCTGTCTTCAGCAAGCTTGCCTTCAGTGTATCTGCAGTCAAATTATCTGGCACTCTGTATTTCTTTCTAGCTTGTGCTGGATTATTTTTGTAGAGCTGGGCTGGTTGGTTGCAAAGAATGCATACATCCTTGTACAGGAGGTCAACTGACTGTGATCTTCTAGAACTGCAGCCAGTTGATGAACTGAACTCACAAGTAGTGCGTCTTCTCTTCAACTTTGATGACTCTTTCTCTGCCTTTGATGCTTGAGCTGACTTCTTGGTGGTTGCAACAAAGTTGTTGTACAGATCATTTTTACACTTCTGGTGGTACCTCAGTTTTCCTTCCTTTTGAGCCTCCATCATACGTTCCACAACAGTAACATTTTCGACAGTTTCTGCTTGTTTCAATAAAGTTGAGTATCCCTTTGGAGTTGCCTGTATGAGCCTTTCAGCTGGTGTATCCGAGCGTGCACAGATGAAGCAATTGAGCACAGGTGGAGTAACGTCTTCATCCATATTGCTAGACTCCATGTCCTGCAAAGTAGAAAATGAGATATATTTAGAAATTATTTTTCCACAAAGGAGTGTCTGTGGTGAAATATAAATGTTAACAATCAACTCAGAATCATGAAAAACCCTTATTTGACCCCTCATAAGTTACTTAAGGGCCGATTGTTACTAAAGTTACCGATAAAGTTACTCCTCTCGGTCCCTGCTCTCAAAAGTTGTGTTTGTGTCCTTCCCCCTCTCTCCCCATCTTGTCTACCGCTCCCGATGTTATTTGTTTTATGTGTCTGTTTGTCTTTCTGTGTGATTAATGTTCGCTCTTTCACGAGCCTCGATCTTGTATACAAAAAAAAAAAGAAAAAAAAAAGGGCCGATTAAAAAAAATAAAAATTCTCGAAAATAATTTTTCGGTACCCGAATTCAACAGCTTTTTTTCTGGGTTTCCCACGGGAGTTGACCTTCAACATTTTAACACATGTTATTACACACCTTTACAAACATATTGGTGAAGAAATTTTTTGGTAACAATTTAGTTAACAGATTTTCATATGTTTCCCTTACTAGAAGTAAATGTCAGCTCTTTCACGAGCCTCGATTGAGTATACAAAAAAAACAAACAAAAAAAAAAAAAAACTCACTCTAAGACAGTGAACATCGTGTCAAGTAATACCTGAGAAGACCAAAGCACTATTGGTACCTGTAGTTTAGGTCGGAATCTATCATATTTTCACGGTGACTGCAACAAATCGTCTACTCTTGACTACGCAAAAGACAACGTGTTAACCTTAACGTCTGCCAACTGATTATATATCAGACAGGAAATCCAGGTTAACGTCCGCCTGCGAACAGCACATTCTGTATTGCTACAACGCCCCCATGCACCTGTACGCACCGTGCGTAAACATGAATCTGAGCCGCGCGGTGATGCATCGGCGATACGTCAGGTCGACTGGTTGAGCTTGCATCGCATGCGAGGAGTCGCTCCATCCTTGGAGCGATAACTGTTTCGCTGGAAACTAATTAAAAGCAAAATGGAGTAGGACACCAGCCTGCAGGTGGTTGTCCCAGAACACCATATGCTATTTTCTCAGGTGGTAAATAGTGTACAGCAGTTGCAGTTACAACGTGTTTCGCCCCAGCTGCCATTTTCTGTTATTACAATCCCAGAGGATGTAAAAACCCTCTCGCAAAAAAAAACCCCCACCCTCGCTGCTTGCTCTGATCGGCTCTCCCTATCGTGCTGTCGCCGGCTTTGCCTGTCAATCTCATGCGTTCCGACAGCAGCAGTTTCCAATTGCAACCTTAGGTGGTAGGACATCAATCGGTGATCGTGCGCTACTCAAGTTTGCTGGAGTCAATTACCATCCATCATGGAGCCTCAGATTTGTGACCGGTCTGGTTGACCTCATGTGTCCGCTGCTGCGAAACGTAGCAACAGTCGTTTAGTGTCAGGTGCAGGTAACACCGGTGCCTACACAGTGTGATTAAAATGGCATTGCTTCAATATCCGGGACGTTTTAACAAAACAAGCAATCGCATCGTATCAAAGTGGCCTTTTATCAGACAGACATCAAAAGTAGGAAGTTATTCATCAAATTTATCGTACAATATACACAAACCACACCGTCTGCTTCATAAGTACCACTGTTACTTATGCGTGAGGGTTCAGCTAAATTGAGAAAATAAAAAGTGTAAAAAAAGGAGAGGAGAGAGGATAACTGAGAAAACTGAGGTTGGCAGAGAAAATAATAAGTGTGGAAAGAAGAGAATGTAGATCATGGGGAGGGAAAGGCGGAGGCGCAAATGCACTATAGGGGGTAAGGTGCACAAGTGGAGTGAAAGGGGCACAAATTCCTCCTGCCATAAATAGATACTTCCTATAAAGTTCTTCATCTCTGTATTTATATCTCTCCCTCCCTCTGCCTGGTTGGATGGTCTTCAATCACAACTAGGGTTGTGGACCAGGCGTTTGCTTTGCAGAGGTTCTGGAATTGAAAGGTGGAAACCATGGTGATGGAACCATGGTACCCAGCTGATGATCTGATGCTCAATGAGTCTGATATTTAGGAAACCGTAAACTCCTCCATGATCCAGACGTAGCAATGCTGTGCAATTATCACACTAGAAAATAACACAATTGTCTATATTTCTATACACAGAAACATTTGAGCGAATTACTGTCGGCCACGTGGGTTTTCATATCATTGTTTACTGCTCACCACAGTTAAGCAGAATGATATATCATGTTCTAGTTGAACTGAGCTGTCGTGCTGTGCTTTGTTTATTTATTTTTTCTTTCTGAGATTGTGCAGCATGCTAAGATATCGTAGCAGCATCTAAAAAGCCATGTTGGTTGGGACAGTGGAATGTATGATATCATCAAAAACTAGATGGTATTCATAGAATACTTACCCCGTGCAGTCAACGTGGTATGAGCTAACTCTTCTGTTTTTTAAGTGTTTTCTTTTCTTTGATCCAATATGGCTGCCAGACGACGTGACCGATGATATCATAAGTTCCCATTCTCCAATATACCTGTTGCGTAGATCACACTCAATAAATTCCAAGGTGATTGAACTAAGCATTGTACTTGTGGAATTATGACATCATAATTAAGGCATCAATGACGTCAACATTAACAACACTTATTCCCAATAAAGGGTTCTTTACAATGAGCCATGTTTCAATTTTTTCAATGGAGCAGTTTTGGAGATATAGAAGTGCAACATTTATCATTTTTTCCAATATGGCGCCTGTACCATGTGACCAATGACGTCATAATTATCATTTAAGAGTTTTACAGGATGAGGCGCTCCTATGGTGAAAATCTCTTGTCCATCGTCTTACAAAAAATTATAAAAAGTTGGATAACATAACAATTTTTTCCTATGGAGAGGTTTCAGAGATATGAAAGTGCAACTTTTGTCGTTTTTTCCAAGATGGCGCCTGTACAATGTGACATATGATGCCATAATTCTCATAAAAAAATTATATAGAAAGAGGAGCTCCTATGGTGCAAATTTTCGTATTAATAGGACCAACGCTTGCTGATAAAATGAATTTTAAAAATGCGGACACGTACATACGTACACCGCACGTACGCATGCACACAATTGTTTAACCCCGCTTTTTTCTTCGTGAAACACACGGTAACTAGTACGTGATGCAAGATAATACCGTGCGTCTGAGTTGTAGCATAGTATGGCTTTAAAAGGACATTGATAGTGGGAGCTCCTTCAGTTATCCTGTTCCACAAGGAAGTGGGTGAGTTGGCAATTGTGTCGATCAAGACGGTCTCCAGAGATACCAGTAATGGAGAGACCATTCAAAAGAAAAGAGAAGTCCAGACCATAAACACTAGGCCAGTGCCACTGACAGAAATGGTACACTTTGTGGGAAGCACTTTTCCATTGCAGACAGGTCGGGGGTTCCTCTGTCTTCTATTGCCTCCCTTCTGGTCCTGCATCCTCTGTTCTTTCCATGCTTTGTCCCCCAGGTTTCTGCAGGGTGCATGTGGTCAACCATCAGCCCTCTTCTCATTAAACTCCCAAAATCCAGAATCACTGTTCACCTCCACTCATTCGTTTCTCTTTTTCCCACCTGTGGAATTAACTGCCACATTTTCTTCAACACCATTCTTCCCTTCAAGTCTTCCCCATCATCTCAGATCATCCCACATCCAAAACCATGATCTTTTCTACTCTGGTTAACCTCCCTCTCTCTATCTCTAATCCCTCATTCCAATTTTCCAGATTTTCCCTCCTAAGAATTTGCTTCTGTATCCATGTCGTCACCCCATGCATTGTCCCCTACCCCGCTTTCCTCTCCACTTCTGTTATTTGTCCAAGTCTCCTTCCATCTTGTCCTCCAACACTACTGTTAGTGTTTCCCCTCTCTCTGTAGTGTTCATTTTGTTCTGTTGCGTCCTGATCTGTTCAGTGGTCTCGCTCTTCCATGAGCCACGATCTTGTATACAAAAAAGGCAAATCACAGAAACGTCGTAAATGTTGATTCTGGACTCTGGGTCAATAGAGGAAAGTCATGTCCCCCTGATGACTTCCATTTCACCTGAACTTGAACAGACGTCAGGATTTGTAAGTGACACGTATGTCTTGAATGATTAGGACACAAGTGCATCATGCCAACAGCTAGGGTACTGAAGGTGGAGTAATATAATGTGGACAATGTTCAGTTGGCATAGTTGACATTCAGGACGTACTTCGGGAAGTATCTAGGGATTAGCTGAGCAGGCTCATGTTTTCATACTGCTAGTGTGGCAGATAAGGGGAAAATATCTCAGAATTTCATTTCCAACATCCCCTGGGTCTGTGGTGGAAGTCTCCCTTGGACTTCAAATATATGTCTGGTGTCTACATAGCAACAAGATTGAGTATCAGTGGGATATACTTAACATTTCTATCATCCTTTATAATTCAACTGTGTTCAACTATGTATCCTCTAGAAATTCCGATGCATCATGCTCTGTTTCAGAGCGTCGGTGCTTCCGAAGCAGTTTCTTGGCAAGGCTATACTGGGTGGTTTGCCATTGTCTTCCCAGCAGTATTTAGGGCAGGAATTTGGAATTTGGTCTTGGTGCCGGCCATAGGTTGCCTACTCTTTATGAAGGACACCGTGGGGGTATTCAACGTCCACCAACTAATGCTAGCAAATGCGATACCAATTTAGCATCCATTCAAAGGATGGCACACACATTGATGAATCATCCTATCTGTGAAACACCAGAATTACAGTTTATAGCTGAGTTGGCATTCAAACCCAGGCAGGACAGCTTAGAGGCAAGTGTTCAGGCCATCCTGCCAACCCTCCTCTAGGAATAATAATGCCAAATACGAACCAGTCTTTTACAGTAATGTGGAGTCAATGACGCAGTGTGCTGCGGCTGTAAATCGGCAGAGGATGTACACGTACAATCATGATACACTGCGTTGACTGAAACTGGATTAATTCCTGGTATCCATCCCGGATTGGCTGCAGGTTGACCAAGAATGAAATGAGTTTGGATTGGGTAAAAGTTGACACAAGATTGATGTGTTATTTGGTTTATTCATCACATCCAACTGTAATTTTGCTCAATGCAGGGCAATACAACATAAAGTAGGAAAGCGTCGTAATCATTGGGGTTTGTTCCTGTTAACATTGTGCCTGTACGAGTTGTTGTTGTTTAGTATTTAGTCTGTGGTCGCTGATGCAGTGCTCCTGTTACCAATAAGCCAGTACTCATTCTGTCGACCTCGGTAGGATGACAGGCCTGTACTGGTGAATTGCACTTAGTGGCAAAACAAAACCTTGTCACTTTTCTTGTCCCAGAGTTGAGCCCTTCTTGTTATAAATGTTTCTTAATTTTTACCCATCCAAATAATGTTTTATTGGCTCTCATTACCTCCGGGGTGCTCATCAAACAGGTTATACCATCTGCAACACCCTGTTTCCGCCTTGCGTTTCCGCCTGCTAAGATGTCAGAGTTCAATTTATATAGTTGTCTGGTCAATACATTATCACCTCTTCCTCGCAATCATTTCATAAATTCATTCCTACCAAGTGTGTTTGTTGTTGTTGTTGTTGTTCAGTAGCCCCAGACAGTTCTCTCGAACAAGCAAGAACAAGCGATCAATCTCACAGAAGCGACCTAGAGATCCCCCACATCCAGGATGGTGTACCGCCCCCCTTCATGAAGTCAGGGCCACGACAGAGTTAGAGAGAGAGAGAGAGAGAGAGAGAGAGAGAGAGAGAGAGAGAGAGAGAGAGAGAGAGAGAGAGAGAGGTAGAGAGAAGCGACAAGAGGGAAAGAGCCTGTCCATGGGGACCGATTGGCATTCTGACTGTGGTTGCGCTACCCTGACTAATCCGGGCGGCAGGGAAGAATGGGCAAGATTTGGACCCCGACTTGCTTTGGAAGGTACAACCACCGTGTACAGGTGTCCCCGATAGTTGTCATGTGTCTGTTGTAAGTAATGCAGTGTTGTGCTCCAAAAGTGAAATCATGGCTAGTAAACCCTCATCAACACCTCGTCATTTCAAGATGAGCCCTGTTGAAATATACTATTATATTCAGTTCACAGCATCATTATATTGTAGTTGTGTTCATTAGTTTAACATTAAGATGTCAAAGTTTTCTTGTGAACGTTCGGATGATTGAGCAATGACATGTTGTTGTGTACACTCAGAGGCATACATCCCGCTGTGCACACATGTCACTGTAAGCATTCCATCATGGTCTGACCTTCAAGTGGAATTGTACCGGGTGATTACGATCAAGTTCGGCATGGGTAAAAGATTGGTAAATAGTTTGTGAATTTGTCATAAAGCCACTAGAAAAGAACTTCTTATGGAGCTGAAAAGATTTCCTTTCACAAAGCCAAGGCAGATGCCAAAGGAAGAGGAAGAGGTGAGTTAATAAACGTGCTGAGGCCTTGCTCTCTTCCCCTGCTGTCCAGCCTGTTGGGACTAACAGGAAGCCAGCCATAAGTCTGGATACTGCCTGTTAGCCAAACCCCGGTGAGGTAGGGAACTTGAACAACAGTCGCTTGGGTGCTGTCTTCCTGTTCCTTGGCCTTCCTGTTCCTTGGCCATAGGCCCAGGCAGACTTCCGAAGGTTTGCGAGGTCAGTCGTTTATTGTTTCGAAAAGGGAAAGTCAGCAACAAGCGTTGGCCAAATTGCCACGACGAAAGTTCGTCTTTTTCCGACCCGGTCGAGTGCCGTTGTCTGCCCCAAAGCGAGTTTTCCGTCGGCTTTTGTGACCGCAAAGCAACTGCGAGAAGCGCCAAGTGCCTATGGAGCATATTTATCGCTTGGCATCAAATAGCCATTACACCGCCTAATTTGTGGAAAATTCACCGAAGCTAGAAAGTAACCGCATGGCATCTGAACTTCCATCGACACGACGATTTCCTTTGTTTTCCAGTTAGCCGATCAATAAGGAGTCATCAATCAGGTGCTTTAGAGTATATCAAGAAAAAAAGACAAGAAAAGCTCGTTCTACGAACGCTCCCGGTGTCTCCGAGAAGAGAGTCTCTAAGCAAAGCAAATTTCAGTCGGTTATTGAAGAGAAATCCACGGGGGGAAGGGGGTTAATCCTTGCGCCGGGGAAGTGACAGCGAGCATACTGGCCGTGAAATGCGGGCATGCTGGGCCGAGCCGACTGCGCTTTCTGATAGAGCTGTTTAAAGCCACGCAAGGTCATTGGTTCTCCCATACTCTACGGCCAGTGTCTGAATGCGTCTGTGCGCAGGCGCAAATGTCCCGTGCACACGCTACCACTCTGTGATTCATATCGACCCTGGGAGAAGGCCTTCCTGGGTTTAGAGAGAGAAAGAGACAGAGAGAGACGCTAATGAAAAATACGAGCACAGCTCCGTGATGTTCATTACACTGTCTAGACTAAAATGTCAAGGTATTGCTGAGATTACTACGGTCGCAATACCAATGGGATCCTCAGTCGTGGTTGATCAATGAAAAATGATTTTAGATTTGCTTTATTTTAAAAGGTCTCCATTTATAGTGCAGCTGCATGTCGGACTATAGTGGAAGTCCCCCATCTCCCTCCCAATAATACAAAGAAATTGCCTCTATTTTTCGTTAAATGCCATGCTGGACCATCGAATTTATCATCTTTAATTGGTTCCTGCACAATATTATTGCAGGAGAAAAGTTTGCGCAATTACGACTCAAAATGCAATCCCATCTACACCTGGACAAACTATTTTTTATTTAATTCTTTTTCACTTTTTCTCAGTTGCTTCTGCTGCGTGCACCAAAGCTGAATCCATCTGAGACGTGACATCAATAAATAGTTGGACTCCAACTGCGTGGCTTGAGCGAGCATCTCTGAACGTTCTGTGGAGGCTGCGGAGGCGCGCCTGTCACATTTAATGATGCTTGGCCATAGAGCTGAGTGTCCCGATGGAAGATGGCACTCGGTCCAGAGAGAGAGAGGACTATTGATGTGAAGTTTAAAGAGTACGAGCGGAGTTCCTACAATGTGTAAATTCGCCATCAGGTCGCAGATAGTGAGTGTGTGCTTTTAGACTGAAGTGCAAACATTATTTCATAAGTGTATTATACTCTCTGCCCCGCAAGACATATTAGGGTACGACTATGAGCCTTCTCTGTTCTAACCACATATATCTCTTGATCAGCCGATGTAGAATGATCCATCCTTTTTTTTAAAGCAAATTTTGCTTTTTTTTTCAAAAAAATATTTTATCTTCTTCTTTTATAAACTTATTTGTCTTGTTTGCAGTTTTATTTCTACCTTTCTGATCAGCCGATGTGTAATGATCCTTTTTTTTTTTTTTTTTTTTTTTTTTTTTACATTTTTTGCTTTTTCGGAAAAATATTTTATCTTCTTCTTTTATAAACTTATTTTTCTTTTTTGCAGTTTTATTTCTACTTTTGTTTCTTTACATTGGGTGTTAAAAAAACACATTGCAGTCTAAACTTAACACCTCTTGTGCAAAAAGAATAGTCTTTCATTAAAAAATATTTATTGTCAAATACAAAGAAAACATGGTGGGTATGTCACTGGAGTGAGTCCATGATACCTGAAATTCTTTATACTCGGTGTTTTTAAAACACCAGTGCAGTCGAAACTTAACACCTCTTGTGCAAAAAGAATAGTCTTTCATTAAAAAATATTTATTGTCAAATACAGAGAAAACATGGTGGGTATGTCACTGGAGTGAGTCCATGATACCTGAAATTCTTTATACTCGGTGTTTTTAAAACACCAGTGCAGTCGAAACTTAACACCTCTTGTGCAAAAAGAATAGTCTTTCATTGAAAATTTTTTATTGTCAAATACAGAGAAAACATGGTGGGTATCTCACTGGAGTGAGTCCATGATACCTGAAATTCTTTATACTCGGTGTTTTTAAAACACCAGTGCAGTCGAAACTTAACACCTCTTGTGCAAAAAGAATAGTCTTTCATTGAAAAATTTTTATTGTCAAATACAGAGAAAACATGGTGGGTATCTCACTGGAGTGAGTCCATGATACCTGAAATTCTTTATACTCGGTGTTTTTAAAACACCAGTGCAGTCGAAACTTAACACCTCTTGTGCAAAAAGAATAGTCTTTCATTGAAATTTTTTTATTGTCAAATACAGAGAAAACATGGTGGGTATCTCACTGGAGTGAGTCCATGATACCTGAAATTCTTTATACTCGGTGTTTTTAAAACACCAGTGCAGTCGAAACTTAACACCTCTTGTGCAAAAAGAAGTCTTTCATTGAAAAATATTTATTGTCAAAAGCAAAAAAAATAAACATGGGTATCTCACTGGAGCGAGTCTGTGATACCAGCAAGCAAAAGAGCATACATTTCCGATTTTAAGATTAACAAACACCAGAAAAGACAAGTACTTCGTTAAGCGCACGGTTACGTTTGAAACACCCTGTATCTTTCCCATCAAGGAGTTTTTTTTGCAATTTAAGCACACTTGCACTCTTGTCGCCCTTATACATACTTGTATATGCTTGTGAGCTGTGCACGATGCCTTAAAGCTGTCCACACAGGTGTTGATGTAAACTTTTGCAAAAGTTTGCCACATGTGCCAAATCATTGCAAACTGACATCAATTTATAGTCCGTGGCAATGCGTTGTGATAATTTTTCTACATCATGGAAAGGTCCAAGTACTGAAATGCTTTCATGGTCACTACATTTCTTTGCAGGTTCAAAAAGGTCAAAAAAGGGAGACTACTACAAGGCAAATGTTTGCTTTAAGCATAATTTGAACACGATGTGCATCCTTTAGCCAACATTTCTCGAACAAAAGCAATGTTGCAAGCAGATAAACCGATCGAGATGTTAACAATAATGTATATCAACACCTTATTTATGATGCAGAGGCAATGCACTTGACTTTGATCTGTCCGGTCTGGATTCAATTGTCGACCTGACAAACTTTGAAGATCCTGGGCACCATGAGCAAATCCCAAATTCCTGTCCACATCGATTCCAGTCGAACGTGAGGCCTAGTCATCCGGTTCGTGAAAGACTAGAGCCAAACTTCCCCGTCAGCCAACCCCACAGAGAACGTTAGATTAATTGGCACCTTTAACGAAGTAGTCGTAGTCGATTTTATGTCTTGCCAGAGCAACAATAATATGGAAATATATAATAGACACGGTGATTTATCTTATACTTTTTTTAAGTCGTTGACTTCATTGTTCAATTTCAAAAGTGTTTATACCCCATTATGCAATATTTGCTTTCCTGTATGATGACAACATTCATGCATGTTTTTGGCATTTTCATTTTAGTTCCCTTCTGTATCCATTACTAATTATAATATCAAGAGAAACAAGGCAGTGCAAGTGAGACATATCTGGGTCTGAGGATATTCTTATCAGATTTGTAATTTTCTCTAATGACTGAGCAAAGGTGGGCAAATTTGGATTCCAAACCTACTTCCTGGTTGTTGACTAAGGTTGAAAGTGAGTTAGGTGATTTCACGTCGGAATTGCAGTTTGGTCTTTGTCCAGGTTATCATCATGCGAAAAGGACTTGTCTTGTCCAGGATTTTTTTAGGCATAATATGACATGTCAATGAGTTCAGTGAGGATAGCCACGTGACATACAAAGTGTATATGTGTAAAAGACGCATGGCTTAGGGAAACGCAAGACAATCAGTGAGTGACTGTTCTTGTCATCACCTGATCAAACAGACACATTGAAAAGGCTAGTAGCTAAGACGTCACATTGACGGGCGTCACTGCCGGTGATGCACCAGTCAGTATCTTGGCCAACGATGCAAGCACAGCTCTTGGTGTTGATGCACAGGGCATTGATGAGAATAACAAGTTTTGGATTTTTCCAATGAACTGCCAGGAGGTTCCAGTAGGAGAGTCTGTGCAATGAATCAAAAGCTGCTTTCAGTTCTACATATTCGCGGTATGGAGTGATTGTCTGTACTCCATCCACTTCTCAGGTACAAGTCGGAAGATGAGGCACTATCATGACATGTAATGATCACCTTGTAAGTACAGGATTACATACATTGGGGAAAATGGTGAGGGGCTTAAATTGAGAAATGAAAGTGAAAAAAATGAAGGAAAGATGTATAGGGTTTTACTATACAGGAGAGATTGGAAGGTTAGGGAATGTTGTAGGAAGGTGAGATAAGGAAAATGATATTCAGAAGTGTTATAGGAGCATGGGAAAAAGGAAGATATTGTGACAGTTTTCGGAGACCCTTGCGAGACGTATACAATACACATAGAGGAGCCCTCGTGTAGTTATCTCCGTGGTATATTGTGTAGCTAAATTGCCTCTTCCGTGTATCAGTGGAAAAGGAACATGCGTTGTGTTTGTAGGAAAAGCAAACCCCTTTGTGACTCTTTTCTTTGTCTATTTCTCTCTATCTATCTTTCTCCCTCTCACTCTCCCTCAATCTCTCCACATCTCTACAGCACATCCACGCACACAAAGAACATGCTTTCCATCGCACAAATCAAGCCACTCCCCACCAGGAAACAACACTATGAAACGGCAAGGACCACTTGGGAAACCAACACCACCATGCTGCTGAGTCACCTTTCCTACCGGCCACACCAGCTTGGAGGGGAAAGGAGGAATGGGGTAGGGCACCTCACAAGGCTTGATACCACTCCTCCCCACCGGCCATGCCCCAAGGCTCAAGTATCCAATGGCGTAAGGCAGATGATGGAGCGAATTAATGGGAGAGTGACCAGATCATGGGGGTTCCGTTCGAGCCAAAATGAGGCTTATAAAAAGATGTGATGAAGTGCAAAACGTTCTGGTGTGTCTGGGAAATTTTGCAGAACGGACTGAACCTGCAAGAACGAATGAGCTGGTGACCAGGGAGGGCTGGTGAATGACCGAGCAGCGGTGACTTCCTGGACAAGTTGGCAGCACACTGATTTATGCTATCTATGTCTAGCTGTCCCTACTTCTACTTTGGTCCCTTTTAACGCATGGAGCATCAACGAACACCGCTTGTCAGTTTCAGGGCTGACTAACTGACTCACACATCATGCTGTCCAAGCCACATGCAGTCACCACCTGCACTTCAGACGACATGTCACATAACACCATCTACCCTCCTCTTCTTTCTTCCCCTCCCCTCTCTTTTGTTGGGAACAATGCAAGCATGCCAGCTTGCGTCTGGTGAGCGAGAGGCCGAGACACACCTCGTACTCCTTTCTCTTCTCTCTCTCTCTCCTTACCTCTTTTTCCCAGAATGACTGAGGCTCCTGTGTTGTAGAACTGTGGCTAAGTGATTGAACAAGCCTGGGCTTCTGTGCTCGGATGATATATATATATTTATATATATATATATATATATATGTATATATATATATATATATATATATACACATCATCGGATACATTTATTTTACAATGTTGTATAACAACTATGAGGACCGTAGTCCTTTTACGATTGTACTCTGTTTTGTCTGTGTTATTATTGCCAGATTCTGTCATACTTGTTGCACTGTTCGTGTAATATATAGGCATTGGTAAATGTGAGGAATGTACATAATATATGTCGCCATATATATATATGTAGATGGAGAGACAAATCGAACACCAATAAATCTGTCATCAGGTAGACAGATTGACATGCATGCAATCAAACATAACAGTACACCATTCTCCAATTGTAGAGTGGATATTGTCGAAGCAGATTTGTTGGCAAGGAATACACGGAGTGCTTTGCAGACCAGAAGATCACGGCAGAAAGTTGGAAATTTCCAAGGGTTTCCAGCACAGAATGGCCTACTCTTATTGAAAGGTACTACAAAATTTAACTAGAGTTCAAAGAACACATTACCCCATGCTGTCTTGAAAAACAAGGGCATGGGCGGGGTCCATGAGTGGCAGATTTACAGACGTAAGATGCAGTAATATATTTTGTTCAAAATTCAGAAGAGTTTTGAAAGTGCTAAAAAGGCGATTTGTGTTCTAGTGTTCAGGTAAATAATTCATTTGAAATAAAATATATATTTTAATGGTCATAGAAAAAATATAAATTCTCGAACTTTACTGCCGTTGATGCAGCAACTTTTACACATCACATTAGTTATTTTTGGCTGTTGTTTGTGTCCTTCATGATGTCCTCAAAAACAGTAGGTTTCCTGTTTGGAATGATTTTCAGTTTTGTTTAACTGGGAGTGTTGTGCTATATGGGATTGCTATTAGATTTATTGTCAGCTTATAATATCCCCTTCTAAAAGATCACCTGTTTCGTGATGCAACATCATGATCACAGAGCAACAGGATGACATTCCATAGTCGGATCCTCCATCTGGAGTTGAATCCAGAAAAGACAACTCAAATGTGATATACAACATCTTAGCTATCCTGTAATCACAAACATCACTCACACACTCACACACACACACACACACACACACACACACACACACACACACACACACACACACACACACACACACACACACACACACTCTTATTTACTATCAAAAAGAGAGACAGATGGATGATAACTCTTTTCTCATCCCAAAGGAGGCAAACATCCCCATTGAAGTGATGTATTGGTTTTGTATTTCACCAAACAGCTCATCACATTATTGTGTGGAAATTAATGTGGTTGGAAAATGACTTTAAGGAGATTGAAACATGATGCGTTCGCAAAAGCAAAATTGCAGCTCAACCACTGCATTAGCTTGGTAGTTCATTGATTGGCAACCTCTCATTCGCAACTTCACAGCACCTGTTGTGGAAGGAGTGCACATTGAAACTACAAATCATATGAATCATCTTGTGCAACAAATCAAGTGAAATTGTTAAAGTTGGCATGCACTTGCACAGTGTTGTATAGAGCAGATCTCTTTGGTTGATCTACAACTATTATACTATACAAAACCACATGCATACATTGGCATGTGTTACGGATTCGTCACTTCCGTTGTGGTGGTTTTCATCCACTGTAAATATTTCTGATTCCTTGTGCTATTATTGTTTTCAAAAGGTTTATTGTTCATGAAGTGTTTTCAAACAGGTAAAAAAGTTAATGTTAAAAAAACAGGAAACCGGATCGGGACCCGGACGACGAAGAGGAAGAAGAGGGAAAAAGAAGGCGGAGCGAGCGAGTCGGACAAGAAGGAGCTGAGATACTTGCGGTCTGGAGCGAACGTTGGCGAGCAAGAGTCACGAGTGAACTTTTGGGTTTCCCAGGAAAGGGATTCCTGCGACAGAGTGGTTATCGCTGTGACAGATTAACCTGCGTGTCAGGTTTTGCGATCGATTCAGGAGAGAATCATCATCGTGCCATTGCGCCACGAGACCAGGCCGTCGGCCATTTTGACTCACGCAGGACTTGCGCTTCGCTCACGGTTTCGTCTCGTTTCGACCATTTTCACCGCCTTCAGACGTCGATCTGGGGTGTGTGTGTGTGACGTGGCTTTTGAGTGGAAAGTCTGCGTGTCGCCGACTGTGAGCTGTGGAATGTCCATACCCGAGGGTGTGATCTCTCAGTCGCCTGGAGGGCGCCTTTGGATTTCCCGGTCGCCTTGAGGGCGCCTTTGCCCCGCTTTGGCAGCGGGACTGTTCTTGCCATCCGAACGGGATTCTGGTCTCGATTAGACATTGTTCTGGCGATCGCTGGAGCGAAACAACTTTGTCTTGAAGCCCAGAATAAGAGACATTGGGGATGTTCTTGTTTCACTCACTTGGAGCACAGTGAGTTATATATTACAACACTGATGGTACCATCATAGGACATATTGATTGTACTTTTGATTACTATTATTGTTGTGCTGTTATTCTTGTGTGATCTTAATACAATATTTGTTTGTGAGTAACAATTGGGGTGGCTTCTCCATTGGTCTTTGACATACAGAATAACACATTTTTCTGCCGTGACTCCTCTCGGGGCTCGGAGGTACACCGTGACCAGGGGGTCGGGGAGAAGCACGTAACACATGGCAGACCTTTTTAAAGACTTACCCACCCCTGCACTCTCATAGAGTCAAGGTGCAACACCTGTATCTTTCCTCCTTCACTATTGGTCATTTACAGGGTTTACCAATTGTCCAAAAGTACAGATCGTGGTGAAGTAGAACAGGTCCGAATTATCAATTCTACAGGGTACTTTGCAGGTTGTGGGATGCCATTCACTGGCCAACTTCATTTTTTTGGAAACATGAAGTAGTCCCACATCACGCAAGTCACGTGATTTCAAAGTGAAAAAATTGGTTAAAAGTTGGCAAGGAAAAAAAAAGGTAGAATTCAGTGTGTTTCCACCTTTAAGATGCTGCATGACTTCTAGAAAAGAGACCTGGATATTCTGCTAATATTTTTTATTCATTTCACACTACAGCAAGGTGGTTAGGCCTCAGGGTATTCAGAAATTGTGGACTTAAATCTGTGCTGCCTAGTCTTGGTTAGATTCCTGAATCTATTTTATACTACTAGCAGAGTAACCGACCTACGGGCAATCTTGTTCCAAGCATGCAACACATTCTTCTGACGTATATCTTTATTTGGGCGGTGTATAGGCAACTGACTGCTCCCACAATGGCTCCCAAACAAACAAAAAAAAATAACCTGGGTTACGTGCATGAAGCAAAAAACATGCCTACTGATTATAATTCAAAACACCTCACTGCAACTGGAAAAGGTGGGGACAGGAATACTGTCCTGTAAAGGGTGGAACATGTAATACCCTCTCCTACTTAAAGGTGGCGCTACACGATACACATTTACATGGAGAATTTCCCTCCCTTCGAAGTCTTACAACTTAACGTAGAAGGCCTGCCATAAGCTAAATGTGAGACTTCCTATTCAGACTTGTCCGAGAGCATGACCTTGATGTTATTTTCACTCCAGGAAACATTGGTAACTCGAAGCCTCCTTATCGGATTTTTTCATCTGTCCATCCCTCTGTCATGGTCTTTTTGCTGGGATGTCATTGCGGCATTAGGTCTAGTGCTAGGCTAGGCCTCTATGGACGTGTACGTCATCCTGGAGACCAGCACTGAACTCGTGCTGTCACTTAGCTGACGGCAGTTAAACACCATAACCCATATATCTGACATCTGTAGGTGGCGGCCTGAATGCCAGGTGCTCGGCATCAGGATGATGGATTTAGTCAGATGGAGGTGTAGTAAGATGGCGTTACGTCTGGTACTAGGTTAGGCCTTCATGGTGGTGTATTATTCATGACTCAATGAGGATTAATTTAAAAAAATAATGACTTAAGATTTGATCTCTGGGAACACAAAACAAATTAACAATATCGTTTTTTGGCAAATAAGTGTTTGTTTTACTGAAATTTACTCTGAGATGTTAGAAGTAAACAAAATGTTTCTGGAATAAATATTTTTGCAAATATTGACTTGTCGATTAACTGTCTTACTGTACTGTAACATATATAAGATATGTTGTTCAAGTACCATCAGCGAAGTGGCAGGTACAATGTTCTGCAGCACATCATAACAAAAATGGTGTTGTGATCTATATTAATCATACACACTTGCAATGGAATCCACACCTCTGGTATCTTCATAGCAAGCGTGAAGATCAGTGGCTTGACAATAAATAACATATACAAGCCACCTGCTCGTATATTTCCACATCCTGTCTTCCTAGTATCACAGCATCCTGAAATTCAACTCGGAGATTTCAAAAGCCACAATTACTCCAGGGGATACCGCGACCTTTGGTGAACAGTTGTTTGACTGGGCTCCGTGTTTCCTCCTTTAGGATCACAAACGACCTGGCTCCTTTCAGTGATACAGATGGAACTATAACTGCACTCAGTAGAGAGCAAACCTCCACCTGTTTGGCCATATCACTCAATGGTGAAGAATCACTTAAATATTATACTAGCCGGATCCGGATCCTAATCTTCACCAAAATCGAATCTATTTATCCTTGTCATACACACAACCGGTCCATCAAGTGTCGTCCAGATCCATCCACAACTTTTTGAGATATCCTGCTATGTATCGTTTTTGGCGCGATCTCCCAATGGCGAAGAATCGCTTTAAAATTATAGTAGCCGAATCCGAATCCGGATCTTCGCCAAAATCTAATCATTTCGTCCTTGTGACATACGCTACATCTCTGCCAAATTTCGTCCAAATCCGTCCACAACATTTTGAGATATGTTGTTCACAAACAAACAAACAAACAAACAAACAAGCGGACAAACACAGACAGGGGTGAAAACAACCTCCATCCACCTTTTGTGGCGGAGGTAAAAAAAAAAAAAAAGATTACAACACTGATCATTATAATATGGATTACAAATGGATTACAACACTTTGTATCAATTGAGGCAACACAGTCCCTAATGATGTCACGTAAGATACTCTCTGACTTCCCTCAAAGCCAACATGGCCTTGCTATCATTCATGATGGAATTGAAGTTCCACTGACCTCATCAAAGCCTGAAGCTCGATGGAATGTCCATAAAGACAATTAGCCAGGTTGTGCCATACAAGTAGAGGACAACATCACCTCTATTGATATGAGACCCCAGAACTACAAAACCTTTTGTGAAATCCTCAACTTTTCTGCCTCAAACAACATCACAGACCTAGAGAATACAGTAAAACGTTCACTCCTTGCTGGCACCCAGAAATTGGAGCCCTTTTAAAGGAGTATCATGAAATTGGAGCACGAGTTCATTACCCTGCGCTGGCGAAGCGAAAAGTGAGGTTAGGCGATCATGCGCGTACGTGTGTGCGTATGTCGTACGTGTCTGCATTTTTGAAATTCATTTTCTTGGCAATCGTTGGTCCGATTGACACGAAATTTACACCATTGTATGCATCTTTATGATGTCATAGATCACGTGGTACAAACGCCATTTTGTTTAAATTCATTTTCTCGGCAATTGTTGGTCCAATTGACAAAATTTTCATCGTAGTATGCACCTACTCATGTATAATTATTTAGTGATAATTATGACGTCATAGGTCACGTGGTACTGGTGCCATCTGAGAAAAACAATATTTGAACCTGTATATCTCTGAAACCGCTCCATAGAAAAAATGGAAACGTGGCTCATTGTAAAGAACTCCGCATGGGGAATAAGTGTTGTTAGCAATGACGTCATTGGTGCCTTCATTATGACGTCACAAGTACAATGCTTAGTCCGATCAGTTTGAAATTTATTGAGCCTAATCTACGCAACAATTATATTGGAGAATGAAATTTATGACGTCATCAGTCACGTGGTCTAGTAGCCATATTGGATCAAAGAAGAAAAAAAAACAGAAGAGTTGGTTCGCACCAAGTCGACTGCGTGGGGTCAGTATTCCATGAATACCATATAGTTTCTACAAGTAAATAAGTTTGCTGCATATACCTACCAATCCAGACCTGAAAGGGTGAAGGGTTATATCATTTGGATAAACAGTGCTCATCATCATTTTGTTTGCAGCACATGGATCCTGGCTTTCATCATTGCTGGGGCGTGGCTGTGCTGCTGATGCAATTCTCCCTGTAGGCTAGAGAAGGTTCAGCATGCCGGCGATAACTCGCCGACACGTCACCGAGGACACAGTGGCATCTTTTACGTCCACCAACTAATGCTGCACACCTTGATGAATCTCCCTGCCTGCGAAACACCAGGATGACAGTTTATATCTGGGCCGAGATTCAAACCCAGGCGAGACAGCTTACAGGTGAGTGTGCGTACCTCTAGCCTGTCCTGGCAGCCACATAAACAGCGCTAACAAGTTTATATGCACATGCTGCCATGTATGGCATCGTCGACCCATCCACATCGTTTCTTTCAACAATAAATGTTTAACCCATTGTTTAAAAATGCACAAAATATATGTATGTGTATATATATGTATATATATATATATATATTTGGAACAAGCCATTACTTGTGACAGGCTCCTGTAGCATGAAGCCAATTTGTTGTTAGTAGTAACAGTGTATGTGCAGGTCGCACTGTTCCTGCATCATCCAGTTTGTATGGCTCATGCGGAATATAGTCTGGAATAACATTCTCAGGCTAGTGTTGAATTTTACGGGGAGTATTCAAAATGATCCACAATTGAGATACTCACACACGCTAAAAAAAGGGAAAAATAACGTTTGAGGCATGTATACGTGCAGGAGGTTGGTTCAAAGGTGAGATGGGGTTTTCATTGCAGGAAATGAAAAAGTGCAGGTAAATTGATGAAACTTGACATATTCATTAAGGTGTTCCCCAGATACACTTGCACACTTATCCCAATGATAGGGTAGTGCCTTGATGCCAACTGGGTATAAATCTTTGGGATGGGTATGCATTCATTTCAGGACAGGTGCTTTGCTATCTTCATCATTTGTAACCCCAATTCCATCCAGATGTTCTTTGCGCGGTCGAAAGAGATGAAAACAACAAGGTTACAAGTCTGGACTGTACGAGGTATGATTGAGAACTTCCCAACCGATCTTCACAAATATAGTAGAGGTCACAATTGTTGTGTTTTTGGTGAGCATTATCCTGCAGTAGAAAGTCACACACAGAGACAGCACACCTGGTCGTCACCTGCATGATATTGCTTGTTCCACGTCATTGTGGAACACGTCACTCTCGTACTGCTCGCTTACTTTCATTCTGACATAAAATGAAGGTTTTCCTATTAATCACCATGTTCTACTTTATTCGAGTTTTATTTCCATTAGATATTGCTTGGTCGCTCAAACAGTCAAATAAATAAATGAGAGGAAGGTTAAAGATTGAATTGCACGAATGTAGCAAATGGCGCTAATGGGCTGTTCTGTAGTACACGTGACTATGTTGGCCAGCATCTTGGTTTCCTCTTGGATGACTTTACTACGGATAGATTATATATACAGCTGTACAAAATTTAAGAACTATTTTATTTTTACATGATCTTTA
Source organism: Myxine glutinosa (assembly GCF_964187855.1). Lineage (NCBI taxonomy): Eukaryota > Metazoa > Chordata > Myxini > Myxiniformes > Myxinidae > Myxine > Myxine glutinosa. The sequence goes on from NC_136267.1 coordinate 66,451,362, forward strand.
AGAACTATTTTATTTTTACATGCTCTTTAAGAACTATTTTATTTTTACATGCTCTTTAAGAACTATTTTATTTTTACATGCTCTTTAAGAACTATTTTATTTTTACATGCTCTTTAAGAACTATTTTATTTTTACATGCTCTTTAAGAACTATTTTATTTTTACATGCTCTTTAAGAACTATTTTATTTTTACATGCTCTTTAAGAACTATTTTATTTTTACATGATCTTTAAGAACTATTTTATTTTTACATGCTCTTTAAGAACTATTTTATTTTTACATGCTCTTTAAGAACTATTTTATTTTTACATGCTCTTTAAGAACTATTTTATTTTTACATGCTCTTTAAGAACTATTTTATTTTTACATGCTCTTTAAGAACTATTTTATTTTTACATGCTCTTTAAGAACTATTTTATTTTTACATGCTCTTGAAGAACTATTTTATTTTTACATGCTCTTTAAGAACTATTTTATTTTTACATGCTCTTTAAGAACTATTTTATTTTTACATGCTCTTTAAGAACTATTTTATTTTTACATGCTCTTTAAGAACTATTTTATTTTTACATGCTCTTTAAGAACTATTTTATTTTTACATGATCTTTAAGAACTATTTTATTTTTACATGCTCTTTAAGAACTATTTTATTTTTACATGCTCTTTAAGAACTATTTTATTTTTACATGCTCTTTAAGAACTATTTTATTTTTACATGCTCTTTAAGAACTATTTTATTTTTACATGCTCTTTAAGAACTATTTTATTTTTACATGATCTTTAAGAACTATTTTATTTTTACATGTTCTTTAAGAACTATTTTATTTTTACATGCTCTTTAAGAACTATTTTATTTTTACATGCTCTTTAAGAACTATTTATTTTTACATGCTCTTTAAGAACTATTTTATTTTTACATGCTCTTTAAGAACTATTTTATTTTTACATGATCTTTAAGAACTATTTTATTTTTACATGATCTTTAAGAACTATTTTATTTTTACATGCTCTTTAAGAACTATTTTATTTTTACATGCTCTTTAAGAACTATTTTATTTTTACATGATCTTTAAGAACTATTTTATTTTTACATGATCTTTAAGAACTATTTTATTTTTACATGATCTTTAAGAACTATTTTATTTTTACATGCTCTTTAAGAACTATTTTATTTTTACATGATCTTTAAGAACTATTTTATTTTTACATGATCTTTAAGAACTATTTTATTTTTACATGCTCTTTAAGAACTATTTTATTTTTACATGCTCTTTAAGAACTTTTTTTTTTTTACATGATCTTTAAGAACTTTTATTTTTACATGCTCTTTAAGAACTTCTTTTTTTTTTACATGATCTTTAAGAACTATTTTATTTTTACATGCTCTTTAAGAACTATTTTTTTTTACATGATCTTTAGAACTATTTTATTTTTACATGATCTTAAAGAACTATTTTATTTTTACATGATCTTTAAGAACTATTTTATTTTTACATGCTCTTTAAGAACTATTTTATTTTTACATGATCTTTAAGAACTATTTTATTTTTACATGCTCTTTAAGAACTTTTTTTTTTTAACATGATCTTTAAGAACTATTTTATTTTTACATGATCTTAAAGAACTATTTTATTTTTACATGATCTTTAAGAACTATTTTATTTTTACATGCTCTTTAAGAACTATTTTATTTTTACATGCTCTTTAAGAACTATTTTATTTTTACATGCTCTTTAAGAACTATTTTATTTTTACATGCTCTTTAAGAACTATTTTATTTTTACATGCTCTTTAAGAACTATTTTATTTTTACATGATCTTTAAGAACTATTTTATTTTTACATGCTCTTTAAGAACTTTTTTTTTTTTACATGATCTTTAAGAACTATTTTATTTTTACATGATCTTAAAGAACTATTTTATTTTTACATGCTCTTTAAGAACTATTTTATTTTTACATGCTCTTTAAGAACTATTTTATTTTTACATGCTCTTTAAGAACTATTTTATTTTTACATGCTCTTTAAGAACTATTTTATTTTTACATGATCTTTAAGAACTATTTTATTTTTACATGATCTTTAAGAACTATTTTATTTTTACATGCTCTTTAAGAACTATTTTATTTTTACATGATCTTTAAGAACTATTTTATTTTTACATGATCTTTAAGAACTATTTTATTTTTACATGCTCTTTAAGAACTATTTTATTTTTACATGATCTACAAGAAACATTGAAGTCAACCCTTGAATCGCAGCCCTCAGAAAAAAAACAAAAAAAAACATATTGTCCAATTATTCACACTTGCATTTTGAAAATATAAAAGTTGGGATATGTTTTACTTTTATGAATGTCTTGTTGGTATAAGTTTTTGAATGCTTTGTATATTATTGGACTATCGCACGGTGTCTCATTTTGGTGCTTGTCTGTGGTGCTGGCCTCTGGATATCTCTTTCTCTCGCTCCTCCCGCTCTTCTCTCTTCTCTCTTCTCTCTTTCTCTCTCCTCTTTCTCTCTCCTCTTTCTCTCTCCTCTTTCTCTCTCCTCTTTCTCTCTCCTCTTTCTCTCTCCTCTTTCTCTCTCCCCTCTCTCTCCCCTCTTTCTCTCCTCTCCCTCCCCTCTCTCTCCCCTCTCTCTCCTTTCTCTCTCCTCTTTCTCTCTCTTTCCTGTCTTTCCTCCCTCTCTCTCCTTCTTCCCCCTACACCTCCCAATCTTTGTCCGACAATCTATATAAACCACCCTTGCCTTTGTTATGTTTACCTCGTTCCAACACTCACGCAACTTCTATGTCATTCAGCTAGGGTGGAAATAATGTTTGTAATCTCACGTTTGAGAGAGGTGTCACTGAGAGGTGTTTAAGCACTTGCGCGCTCCTTGTTTCAGTTTTTAATAACCGTAGCCACAACAAGGCGCTAATGGGCAATGCGTTACTTTGATACGGAATTGCAGGTTTTCACAAAGATTCACGACAGACTTTGTATAAATATAACTTTGGTGTTTTTAATGATGGTGGTGCCGTTGTTTCGTGGTCATTTGTACGAATGCAGCATCATTTGCTCGTGTGTGTACGCTCTGCTCCGCACATCCTAACAAGCGCGCTCCTGCCATGCCTTGAGAAGCAACGCCGTACTCTTGTGGCCCTTTCTGCAGCTGCTTCAGAAGGTGCCTTGCAGCGCATCCTGCAGACTTCTGTGAAGAAATTTTCTCGCACGGCAGCATTCCGTGCCCGTGGTCGCAAGCAACAAAGCCGTCTGTTCTTGAAGATCCCGTGCGGTCCATAGGGTTCGCACACAGTACGTTATATGTTCTGCTCTTTCTGCTCACGCAGCCAAACGAGCTTGTCCGAAATGGAAAAGCCATACCGTACCGGTACCGTCTTTTTTGTGTGACGAGACTTTCCTACAAATTGCTATGTTTTACTTAGTTCGCGTTTCATTTCCATTAGATGGTCGTGGTCGCTCAGAATCAAAAACATCAACTAGAACAGCACTCAGTAGAGAGCATACCTCCACCTGGTTGGCCATATCACTCAATGGTGAAGAATCACTTTAAAAATTCTACTAGCCGGATCCGAATCCGGATCTTCACCAAAATCTAATGATTTCGTCCTTGTCACATTCCCAACCTCTCTGCCAAATTTCGTCCGAATCCGTCCACAACTTTTTGAGATATCTTGCTCACAAACAAACGGACAGACAGGGGTGAAAACATAACCTCCATCCACATTTGGTGGTTAAAGGCAGTGGTCGGTGACGTAACAAAAATCGGAATTAAGAAAAATAAGAGAAAAAAGAAGGGTTTAGGCAAAAGAAATATAGAGGAGTTGGAGTTGGAATTGGAAGAATTGTGAAATGGGGATGGAAAGAGGTCATTGTAAACGTTGGAGAGAGGGGAGATGGAAGAATGATGCATAAGTTGAAGTATGTACCTGGCAGTGGTCGGCGATGTAGGAATATTGTAATTAAGAAACAGAAGAGGAAATAAGTGTTTGGACAAAACAATAGAGGCGATGTGAGTTGGAATTGGAAGAATTGTGAAATGAGGTTGGAAGGAGGTCATTGCAAAAGTGTAAGAAATTGGACATGGAAGAAAGATGGAGAAGTACTCAAAATCACTGCTATTTTTCATACTTAATATGTGGATGGTACCAACCCCACCTTCATAGATTCTTATTCCATAACAGTGAAATAGTCTTATTTGATTTGAAGTGAAAGTGTCACATTGAAAAAAAATTTGTAACTCTAATAGTCTTTTTCTGACTTGTCTGACTCCTCATGTCTGAAGTCCATCAGGGTGGAAACCTTACGTAAGGCTCCCTCTGGTTGTATGCACTTCAGGGCTGTCTATATAATAGGTATGCATGGATGGGAGACCAAAATGGGAAAAATGTAAATTTTGAAAAGGAGTAAAATGATATGATAGGTGAATGAAGGGAGGACAGGAGAGCATGGGACAGGTGCGGGAGAGAATGGGAAAAAATATTTTGGAGGAGAAAGAAGAAAGGAAAGGTAAGAGAATGTGCATTAATATGGGAGGAAAGGAGTTTAAACGAAAACAGCCGTCTGTGCCCTTTCTGTGCTCTGTCCAACCCCCATTCCCATCGTTTTTTACAGGGTGCACACAGTTTGTGAGTAACCCCCTCCTGGTGAAACCTACAAGATCCAAACTCAGTTATCACCTGCACACATTCGTTCCTCCTCTTTTCCCACCTGTGGTACCAACTTCCACAGTCTGTTCAATCACATTATTTCTTCCAGGGCTTCAAGACAGCTGCTCCCTACCATCACAGATCATTCCCCATCCATGCACATGATCTTTTCTACCACCATTAAACCTCACCTCTTTCCGAGTTTCAAGTTGCTAAACTAATGGTTAAAGCATTGCTAAAATGAAGGACATGTTCGCTTTTTTTTTTTTGCCAAAGCACTGCCAAAGTGTGGGTTTTTGGAAGTGGAAACAAGGCCATTTGTGTTCTATATTGTTCCAAAAAAACCATATATATATAATTATATATATATATATTTAATTGAAATAAAATAGTTTTAGACTATTTTAAAAACAATTGGTTTACCGCCGTGGAAGCACCCTCTTTTACACCACCTTATTTAACGCATTACATTAGTTATTCGTCCTGTTGTTTCTGTCCTTTATGATGTTCCTAAAAACAGTTTGGAATGTTTCCAAGTTTCCTGTTACCATAAGCTTTTCTTTTCTTTTTCTGGTCTTCATCAATGATCTCTCCGACTCTCTGGAAAACCCTCTCTATCTCTTTGCTGATGACTCCACTCTCTGCCGCTCCATTCCTCATCCATCAGATCGGCATTCTGCAGCCTCCTCACTCTCTGCAGACCTGGACAAAATCAGACTGGTCAAACAAGTGGAACATGTCTTTCAATCCTGACAAATCTAACACTCTTACTATGTCTCTCCGAAAAGACCGTCTGGACAACCCGCCCATCTGCATTCTCAACAATACTCTCAAAGAAGTTCTGTCACTCAAGCTTTTGGGTCTCACAATGTGCCAGGATGTTTCCTGGGAAAACCACATGTTCAATCTGGCCTCCAAAGCCAGTCGCCGACTGGGCATCCTCCGTCGTGCGAAGTCCTTCCTTGGCACACCTGAGCTCCTCACCACATACAAGGTTTTCATCCGCAGCTCAATGGAATACTGTTCTCCCCTCCGGGCCGGTGCTCCTGCCTCTCACCTAGATCGTCTTCACGCTGTTGAAACCAAAGCATTCAGAATCAATGGAATCTCCCGCGATGAAGCTAACTCGGAGGGCCTTTCACTCACTCACCGCAGGCAGGTTGGTGGTCTTTCTGTCTTCTACCGACTCCTCTCCGGCCTCTCCGGTCTCCGGCCCAGCTCTCTCTGGGCTCTGTCCCCCAAATATTCCTACAGGTCGCAGAAGATCTGCCTGCAACCCTCTTATGGTTAAACTGCCAAAATCAAGACTCTCTGCTCACCTTCACTCTTTCATTCCTCTTTTCTCCCGCCTCTGGGCCAAACTCCCTCATTCCCTTCAATCCCACTCCTCCCTCCAAGTCTTTAAAACAGCTGTTCACCACCAGCTCTTATCTTCCCCCATCCAAAACCTTGATCTTTTCTACCCCCGCTAATTCACCCCAGATCCACTTTTTTGAAATACAACTTCTTTCCTGGAAGTCTTTGCAGTGTCCATGTGTTTTATACTTCTCCCACCCCACTTCCCACGCCTCCTCCCCCCCAAGCCCTCTCACTCCCACCGATCTCCCGATGTCCCTGCTCTCAAATGTTGTGTTTGTGTGCTTCCCCCTCTCCCCATCTTGGCTACCGCTCCCCTTATTATGTTTTATGTGTCTGTTTGATTTTTTGTGTGATTAATGTTAGCTCTTTCACGAGCCTCGGCCTTGTATCCAAAAAAGAAAAAAGAAGGTTCCTGTTTGGAACGATTTTCAATTTTGTTTGCCTGCCAGACCGGCAGAAAAAATGATCTCACTCTTCTCTGTGTATGTGTGATCGGGATGAGATTCCGTACAATTTGCCAAATTCAGAGCCAAGGTATGGCTAAACTGCAAGTTAGTGTTTCGATTGATGTTCAAATTAATGTTCTACAATGTTCAAAAGAAAAAATTCAATTGAAATTATTGTTATTTTCAGCCTATAAGTTGATGAGGAATAAAAGTCGAATTGGCTAATTTCCCATTTTTCTGTCCTTCATTTATAGATAAGTCGATTTGGAGTATAAGATGAAGCTCCAGTTAGCCATACTATCAGGTAGTCAGAACAGTGGAGGTGCTAATTCCAATCTGACTCAAAGCATTGGGTGCTCACGGTACTTCAAGGGTCATGAATATGAATAAGCTGTTTTGTGCATATTATTTGAATTACTTTGCAAGACGACATTTCGGATAAATTATGAATGTAAGTAGTTTTTCAATATGTTTGTTATGATATAGAGGCACAGTATTTATAGCAAACGACATAATCAATATCAGCATTGGCTCATAGCACATTACATTTTGTCGCAGTTCACGACTCCTTAATAACGGACGCTTATTGTAGTAAAATGCACATTTTAATCTATGAAAGATCTTAATCACTGAACACTGTGTCATCACGTTTGTTCTGATCACAGTTCACTACAATACAACTCATAATCACTCAACATCGGTATTGGGATTCCGTATCATATTTCCCCGGCACTCAAATCACACCATCTTGCGACATCCGAGACACAAAGTCCTTCATCCTCCCCGCCCTCCCCCCACCCATTTCATTCATACAATTATATCACTTATGCAATTCAGTGCATTAAACCAGTCGATTCTGAGTATAGGGCGAGGCCCAGATTTCCAGGATAAAAAGTATCGAAGTAAGTAGTTCCTGAAACAGTACGTTCCTGAAACAGTTTCAGTAACGCTGAAAAAGACAGTAAGTAGTTCCTCAATCATAGACCTACAGACAGACAGAGTGAACCAATTGCTTAATCCCACTTTGTGCTGCATGCGCGGAGTAATAAATGAAGGAAAGAGGAGGTGTGCATGAGAGACATACAGCTGCGGCAAAGAGGAAGAGCAGAAAATATTTGCCCTTTTGTATAACTACTAATGCAAAAAGTAGGCGAGTATCACCGGCACCTCGGCCAAATTCCAAATTCCTGCCCTAACTAGGCGAATGTTAAGCCTGGCCAGACCGTTTTGTGAAAGACTTGTGCCATGCTTCCCCTGGCCGACCCCACAAGGTGGGATAATAGTGGCCGTTATAGAACAACAACAACAACAACAACAACAAACCTACTAATATCTAAAATTGTGGCCTCAAGTAAAATACTAATATAATACTAATAAAAAAATACTAATATCTAAATAATATCCAAGTGGCTACAAGTGAAAGATTAGTCATTTGGTCCTGATCAGAGAAATATCCACTTATACTTGTATAGAAATATCTAAAACTACTACTTTGAGGCCCCAATTAATCCCACCTTCGTGTGGCGTTGTTGGCCAGGAAAGTTTTTGGACCAATAATTTTATGATATGACATTTTTTGACTGAGCAGGACAGGAATGTACAATTTAGCCAGTGGGTCAGCAATCACTTGCCTACTCTGTGTGAAAGACACTGTGTGATCCTTAACGTCCGACTGTTAAGGTTATCGGATGAGCCACCCAGATTATGGGCCACCCGAGGGACGGTGAACTTTATAATGCAATGCCCACCCAGTTTCTGAAGCACAAATTTGACAGTTTATAGTCGGGTCGCAATCAAACTCAGATTAGACAGCTCAAAGTCAAGTGCCCTTACCTCCACACTACACCATCCTGATGGAATACTTAAAAACAAAAAAAAGGAGAAGGAGAAAACGACATAAAATGTCATAGCCCCTGCCGTGGTTTTAGTAATTATGCTGTATGGAGGTAAAGGCTGTAAGTCAGCCATCTTTGGTCAGATGACAAAACAAAATCTTCTGTATATGTATACTCTCATGTATTGTCTTTGCACCAGGTTTGAACAAAATTGGTCCATGCATGTCCGAGAAATGGATGGGGATACATTTAAGTAATAAAATGGCCGCCAGTCGGCTATCTTGGATATGATCTCGAAAGAAATGACGTGCATATGTAACCCATCATTGGTTATCCGTGTGCCAAGTTTGAATAGCATTGGCAAATGCTTGTCCAATAAATGGTTGAGGACGTGTTTAACATCGGGGGGGGGGGGGGGGGGGGGGGGGAGTGAGGGTTTCCAACTAAAATTGCCGCCAGTCGGCCATCTTTGATTGCATCGTTAAATAAAAGGCTGTGCTTATGTATACCGTCATGGTTTGTGTTTGTGCCAAGTATGAACAAAATCGGCCCATACATCTCTGAGAAATGGTTGAGGACGTGTTCAGCATTGGGGGGAGGGGAAGGGTTAAATCTAAAATGGCCGCCGGTCGGCCATCTTTGATTGCATCGGGAAACAAAAGGATGTGCTTATGTATACCGTCATGATTTGTCTTTGTGCCAAGTATGAACAAAATCGGTCCATACATCTCTGAGAAATTGTTGAGGACTTGTTCAACATTGAGGTTTTTTTTTACAACTAAAATGGCTGCTAGTCGGCCATCTTTGATTGCATCGGGAAACAAAAGGATGTGCTTATGTATACCGTCATGATTTGTCTTTGTGCCAAGTATGAACAAAATCGGTCCATACATCTCTGAGAAATTGTTGAGGACTTGTTCAACATTGAGGTTTTTTTTACAACTAAAATGGCTGCTAGTCGGCCATATTTGATTGCATCCTGAAACAAAACGATGTGCTTATGTACACCGTCATGGTTTGTCTTTGTGCCAAGTATGAACAAAATCGGTCCGCACATCTCCAATATATGGTTGCGGACGCACAGACGGATGAGAACAAACACAAAGGCCCCGTTTCGGACTAAGTCCAACTGGGCCTAATATAACTTACTTAGAAATACATACTATATAGAATAAATAGCACCGCAAAGCGGGCGTAACCCCTCAGCCCATGCATGGTGGAAACCAATTTAAAGATGGCTGCCGTGGCGGCCATATTGAAAATCGCAGCACGCCCATTTTCGAAAGGAACCTTCCTCTACCCAACCCAACACCCACCGCAAAAATGAATGTAATCGGACAAGCCATTCTGCTCGAAATTGATGGAAACCAATTTCAAGATGGCTGCCGTGGCGGCCATATTGAAAATCGCAGCGCGCCCATTTTCGAAAGGAACCTTCCTCTACTCAACCCCAACACACTGCAAAAATTGAATTAATCAGACAAGCGGTTCTCCTTGAAATTGACCGAAACCAAAAATTGACGGACATCCGGACGACAATGCCCCTTAGCCCAATTTGGGCTTAGGGGTGAAAACCAATTTGCATACTTACTTATAACCATCAGATGGTCAAAAGTGTCTAGACAAGACAAATAGTCCTGTTGTTCATAAAAGCCTTAAGGATTCAATTCATATTCAGTCTCCTCTAATACCACAATGGCCACTTAGTGTCAAAAGAAAACCCATGATGCACTTGCGGTACCTGAATGTTTAGTCCAGGGAAGGATGACCTTTTTTATCTTTCAGTCTTTTGTATCTGTCAGCTAAAGCTTGTTCCTGCAAACAACTGCCCTGAGGGATACTTAGAGCTAATTTATTTTCCACTACCGCTACACTTGTTCTCCCCTGCTGAGCGAAGGGAAAATGAGACGTTTGGAATAAATCCTTCATTTCTTCGAACCATACACTGGAGACTACCTGTCAAGGCACGGCTTTATGTGGTAAATATCTGGGCATCAAAATTCCTAACCAAGTGGAAAGATTTTGAAGACTTGCTGAGATTCACCATCAAAGCATTATCTTAAATCGTCGATATGCTCACGGGAATTAGATTGTATCTTCGCATAGTCTTTTTCATTAACCACAGCCTCGTGTGCTTGTTACATTGAACCATAAAAGGGTGGCCTACCGCCAGTCCTATCTAAAGTTTGAATTGTGTGTCGGTATTGAGCTGTCTGTGTGCATCAGAATATTATAAGCGATCTCCGAGATTGAATCACAACGGCTTCATTGTTGACTGATTTTGTCATTGTCGCAGTGATTGGCATGGATTTATTGATCACCCCTCGTGCCACATCTCACTTTATTCGTGATGTAGTGATAATGCTGCTATCTTATAGGGTATAAAAAGAGATGTGTTGCAAAGTTAGACTCAGAATTTGAAACTCAGACATTCACCTAGCTCCGGCCCAAATCGACATTTCAGCTGCATTGTTCGAAAGGGCAAATACAGGTAGTGGACAAAAAGGGCGTATACAGGTAGTGGACAAAAAAAAAAGGAAATGCCAATGTAAAGTCACTTAATAGGGTGTTGGGCCACCACAATTGTTGTATGTGCCGTGGCACAATCCACCAGCGTCTGGAATTCTGTAGGAGGGATGCAGCACCATTCTTCCATGAGAAAGTCAATCAACTCACACCTGTTTGATGGAGGTGAAAAACGCTGTCTTGGACATCATTCCAGAATCTACTAGATAAGAGCCCGCTTGGAGTTCGCAAAAAAGCACCTAAAGGACTCTCAGACTGTAAGAAACAAGCTTCTGTGGGCTTTCATGTGTCTTTCACTGAGGAGAGGCTTCCGTCTGGCCACTCTGCCATAAAGCCCAGATCGGTGGAATGTTGCAGTGATGGTTGTCCATCTGGAAGTTTCTCCCAGCTCCACACAGCAACACTGGAGCTCAGCCAGAGTGACCATCGGGTTCTTGGTCACCTCTCTTACCAAGGCCCTTCTCCCCCGATTGCTCAGTTTGGCCGGGCGGCCAGTTCTCGGAAGAGTCCTGGTTGTTCCAAACTTCTTCCATTTAAGAATTATGGAGGCCACTGTGCTCTTGGGAACCTTCAATGCAGCAGAGATTTTTTTTGTAGGCTTCCCCAGATCTGTGCCTCGACACAATCCTGTCTCTGAGCTCTGCAGGCAGTTCCTTCGACCTGATGGCTTGGTTTTTGCTCTGATATGCATTGTCAGCTGTGAGACCTTATATAGACAGGTGTATGCCTTTCCAAATCATGTCCAATCAATTGAATTTACCACAGGTGGACTCCAATCAAGGTGTAGAAACATCTCAAAGATGATCAAGAGAAATGGGAGGCACTTGAGCTAAATTTCAACTGTCATAGCAAAGGGTATGAATACTTACAGTCATGTGAAAAAGTAAGTACACCCCATGTAAAGTTTTGACTTTTTCAACATATTTCAACGTACAGCTATTTGATCTTCATTTCAACAATATTGATAGATAAAGGTGATATAATATAACAAATATCATGAAACATTTACATTTTGTAGTCCATTGTATAATTTAAATAAACATAAATGCAAATTTCGCATGTGGAAAAAGTAAGTACACCCTTGGCTCTAATAGGGGGTATTGCCCCCTTTGGCAGAAACAACCTCAAGTAGGCGTTTCTTATAACCATCTACCAGTCTCTGACATCGACTGGGAGAAATTTTTGCCCACTCCATGCAGAATTCTTTCAGCTGTGCGATGTAGAAAGCTGTGCGAGCACTTCCGTTGAACCTGGGGCCGACTCAGAAGAAGACCTTTGTTGGTCGAAAGCTTGTCGACAATTAAAGATCGACGTCCTGAAGCTACGTCCGCGTCTTATTTAATCTAACGATTATTTATTCAATGCAAATGAGACGCCCTGCTCGTACTGTGGAGTTTCTACTATTTCTTACAGTTATATATATATATATATTAGTTATGAGAACTTTGAGTATGTTCATATATGATTGCTTTGTGAGGCATACATAAATCGTGGATGATTCATATATAGGCCTATAATACATCTCATTTCAGCCATATTCAGAAATTCAAATGAGGTTTGACCCTATCAAAACAAATGAAGGGAATTTTTCACCCTTTATGCAATTAACATCAGTCAAATTTGATGTAATATACTGAATCCCATTCACATATTTCAATGTTAGGATCCTAGCAATTCAGATGTTGCTAAAGCTGAGACAGCATTTTATAATTGCCGACCAGCCGATGTGAAAATTCCTCCCGTTTGCAAAAATAAAAAGTAAAAAAATCAGCTTTAGTTCATACTCGTAGTGTTTTTTCTGTCGTTGTTGTTGTTTTGTTGTTCAATCCACACAAGCGCTAGTGTCCAAATTTTTTTATCGTTAAATCAGGCGTTATAAGGAAGGTTAATAAATATGGACGTGGTGTCAACAGTCGAGAGATATTGAATGGTCTGTGATGTCATCACAGATGCATTGTGGGGCTGCAGATGCATCAAATTGTTTTTTTGGATATAAAAGAAATATAATCCATGTACTATGGTAATGAAGTTCGGCTGGATAGGTTTGATTGCTGAAGCAAGTGTAGTTTCATACAATACGATATTATCATACAAGTAACCGATCATGACGATATGATGCAATTTGCTGGTATTTATGTATACTGTAGTAGTGTAGTTGGCGCTTCTCTCTGCATATCTATTGCGGGGAAGTTGTCCCATAATCTCTCTATTCCTAAGCAATTGTTTTTCGTTTGATATTTTATAACAGTACATGGTTAATACAGAATCTATAAAATCTATACTATGAATTGTACTGCACAACCTGTTTTATTTAAAGCTGTATCCATGTACATTGTACAGGGTCTGCCAAAAGTCATGACTGTATTTGCATTGTAAATTGTGCTGAAGGTAATGTAGCAAATGTTTGTTTATCTGTTGCAGGTTAATCTTAAAGCTTGAATTTATCATGGATAAGTGGATACTTCATCAGAGGGCACTGATTTTGGACCTGTATTTCCGAAACGGTTGTTGTTGTATAGCCCCAGAAAGTTCTCTGGAATAAGCCCGTGGCACGGAGACAGTCGATTGATCTCACAGGAGCGACCCAGAGATCCCTTACATCCAGGATGATGATGCCTTCACAAAGTCAGTGCCACAACACAGAGAGAGACAGAGAGAGAGACAGAGAGAGAGAGAGAGAGAGAGAGAGAGAGAGAGAGAGAGAGAGAGAGAGCAAAGGAGAGAAGGAGAGAAGGCCGGTCCATTGGGAACCGATCAGCACTTTGACCGTGACCACGTTGCCCTGACGAATATGGAGAGCAGGGAAGAAAGGGGAAGATTTGTCCCGCAACTTGTGTTGGGGGTACAACCACCGCAAAGAGGCATCCACAATAGTTGTCCGAAACGGTTGTTGATGTGTGTGCACAGCGTGAATTCCAAAGAGCACTTGGTGTGAGAATATCACCAACAGACAAAGCCATAAGGAGATGGGTGACAGCATTCCGACAGACTGGTTCAGTGGCAGATGCAAAAAGGTCAGGTCATCCGAGGTCAGCATCCAGGAAGACGTCGTGCGCCCCTCAAATAAATTGTGTAAACAGCGATCCAATGAACTGCAGATTTCCAAGACTTCACTGTGTTGGATTATGAAAAAGGACAACAAACAGGGTATACCATACAAAATGCATGACTTTACAGGAACCAACGAACAATATTCGCAGAGAAATTCAAAACATTCAGTTGGAAACATTGGTATCAGTGATGCGAGTGTGTTGTGCAGCGAGCACCATATTGTGTGGATGCCCGTGGCAGACACTTACTGGATGTGATTCACACGAAATAAATTGTGAACAATCTCTGAAGTGCATTCTTTCATTTCCATCTTATATATTCAGCAAAACATACTTCTTATTTCCTACATTGCTGTTTGAAATACAGTCACAACTTTTGGCGGACACTATATATCAATATATCATGGTGATCAACAATCAACCTGAATGTGAAGTTACGGTTAACGTAGATCGTAAATTTTTATACCTTGGAATTTGGCAATCATATTTAAATGTTATTTTTGTAGTTTAGGAGGTTTTTGTGACACCACAAAATAATTTTTTTAGAGGAATTGGTGCTGAATGTGGGAAATCAAGGGTGAGAGATGTATTGATGAAGTGATGTGCATTGGTATAAGGCACATCAGAACAAGACACAAGCTACATAAGGGTACGCATGGAAAATACCAAAATGTGAGGAATGATAACAAAAAAAGAGAAATAAGAAGAGATGAATAACAAGATGAAAAGAGGATAAAGAGAAACAGGACAATAACAGGCATAGATGGTAACACAAGAAGAAGAGGGTGAAAAAGAGAAGAGACAAAGAAGAAGAAGAGAAAATGAAGAATAAAATTAAAAGAGGAAAAAAAGAGTTGTTAGGATAAATAAAATAAGCATAAGATAAGAGGAACAAAAGGAGTAGATTTATAAGAGAAAAGAGTGACAAGAGAAGGAGAGAGGAATAAGAAAAGTGGAAAATAAAGAATATCATCATGATGTATATCATGCTCTATACAGGGAATCGGGTCTGCTGAAGCAGTTTGGGTAGGGTTTCAATCCCACACGGGTCGCCACTGGATGGATGGACACCTGCGGTCAAATTCTACAAGAGGGGTCAGAAATTTGTAATATGGCCAAGGTGCAGGTGATATCTCACCCACTCTTCGTTACCAGCTGGTTGGTGAAAGACAGGCCAAAAACATTCCTCGGCAGACCATACAAGGTGGGACCATACAAGGTGGGACCATACAAGGTGGGACCATACAAGGTGGGACCATGCAAGGTGGGACCATACAAGGTGGGAATAACTGGTGCCGTTAAAGAAGCAGTAGTAATAGTATTTAGTAAGGGAAGTATTATTTTTACAAATCATTAATTCACCTACTTATTTGATGGAAAATGTATAAACGCAGCGTTTTCTGGAGTGCTGTAACATCTTGTTCCATTAGCTTTTTGATCTCCCTATGTACAGTGTGACATCACAATAACATATAGGTATGTGAGAGGGGTTCACATAGAGTTGTAGAAGTGAGATACAATTGTCCATTGCTCTCAGAGTCTGTCACGTGCCTTTTTACAAACTACAGGCTTACTGTCATGTGACTTTCTCAGGAGTGGTTTCCGTCTGGCCACTCTCTCATAAAGCCTGGATTTGTTAAGTGCAGCAGAGAATGTTGTCCTTCCGGCAGGTTCTCCCATCTCAGCCAAGGAATTCAGTAGTTCTGTCAGAGTGGTCATTGGGTTTTTGCTCACCTCCCTGACCAAGGTCCTTCTTGCCAATTTGCTCAGTTTGGGCAAGATTGACGGCTAGCTCGAGGAAGACATTTCAGCTTTTCATTTTTAATTAATTCGGAAAATGTTCCAAAATAATAATAATCCATTTTGATATTATGGGGTATTATGTGCAGATCAGTGACAAAAAATCATCTCAATTTAATCCATTTACAATTCAACAAATGTGAAAAAGTCAAGGGGTGTGAATACTTTCTGAAGGCACTGCATATATTTTCGCCTTGGAAATGTTTTTCTCTGCAACCACTTGTCTGGTCGATGAAAAACTTTAAACATAGGAGGAACTCCCAATGGAGAATATTTTATTGCTAACTCTGATGTTATAGGTCACATGGTATGGCAGCCATATTGGAATAAAGAGAAAAAAATTGGACATCATTTTCTCCGAAACTGCTCAACACAAAAATTTGAAACTTGGCATGTGTCATCAATGCCCCATGGGGTAAATAGCGTGATAACGATGACGTCGTAGGTGAAGTGGTATTGCAGCCATAATAGGGTGAATCAAAATCCTTATCTGAACAATCTGAAACTTCATATATCTGATATATAACCGATGTGAGTGAAGAATTAAATTTATGACGTCATATGTCACATGGTATGGCAGCCGTATTGGATTAACGGAAAATATTTGGACATCATTTTCTCCAGAAACCGCTCAACGAAAAAAAATCGAAACTTGGCATTTCTCATCAACTCCCCATAGGGTTGGCATATGTCATCAACTCTCCATGGTATATATGGGGTGATAACAATGATGTCATCAGTGAAGTGGTATTCCAGACATAATTGGTTGAATTGAAAGTAAATAAATTTTACGATATATTATAGCACTTTCACCACGTTTGGGAAAGTAAATAAATAAAACTAAACCCACTTTCAATTCCTACTGAATCACTTTTCATCGCCTCGAACTTGCCATGTGTGGTGTCTAAATCTCCCCCATGAGGGTCAAATTCATTGATATGGCCGAAAGAAGTCATGGTCTAGATGTTTATCCTCGTCGCCGTGCAATGAATCTGGATAACTCGACAGATTACAATCCATTTATTTGGTCACAAAATTCACACTGCTTTACGACCTTGCGGTCAGACCACAATGGTGACACACCAGAAACGAAAATGAACCAGGAGTCACAGTGTCGGGCAAAACGAGGAAAGTTTGCACGTCCATATCTTGTATATATTTTTAACCAACATATACAGTCACGTGAAAAAGTAAGTACACCCCATTTAAAGTTTTGACTTTTTCAACATATTTCAACATACAGCTATTTGATCTTCATTTCAACAACATTGATAGATAAAGGTGATATAATATAACAAATATCATGAAACATTTACATTTTGTAGTCCATTGTATAATTTAAATAAACATAAATGCAAATTTCGCATGTGGAAAAAGTAAGGACACCCCCACATTTATCACTACTTCATATACCTAAAATTAGATTCAGGTGCACCAGCTCAGGTGCAAATGATTAGAACATCGTTAGAGAGGACCTTGGAGGAACCTGTCTTATTTAAACCTCAGACATTTAGTTTGGTTTGCTCTTTGTTGTTGAAGTGTGCAGCGTCACCATGCCTAGATCAAAGGAGCTCTCTGAGGCCTTCAGAAAGAAGGTTATAGATGCCTACGAGTCTGGGAAGGGATTTAAAAAGATCTCCAAACAATTTGAAATCAATCATTCGACTGTCCGGAAGGTCATCTAGAAGTGGAGAATATTCCAAACAACTGCCAACTTGTTCAGGCCAGGCCGCCCCAGCATATTCAGCCCGAGAGCAGACCGCAAGATGCTGAAAGAAGTCTCGAAGAACCCCAGAATGTTATCACGGGACCTACAGGTAGCTCTTGCCACTGTTGATGTCAAAGTGTACGAGTCTACCATTAGAAAGAGGCTGCACAAATTTGATCTACATGGGAGGTGTGCCAGGAGGAAACCGTTGCTGTCCAGAAAGAACATCAGGGCAAGACTAAAGTTTGCCAATGAACACCTAGGCAAAGACCAGCACTTCTGGAACAATGTGCTCTGGACAGATGAGTCAAAGGTAGAGCAATTTGGCCACAGTACCAGAAGACATGTTTGATGAAAACCAAAGACAGCATTTGACCACAAGAACCTGATACCAACTGTAAAGCATGGGGGTGGAAATATTATGGCTTGGGGCAGCTTTGCTGCATCAGGGCCTGGGCAGCTCACCATCATAGAATCCACTATGAATTCTTCATTGTACCAGAGGGTGCTTGAGGATAATGTGAGGCCATCTGTCGGAGGGTTGAAGCTCAACCGAAGGTGGACCTTGCAACATGACAATGACCCTAAACATACCAGTAAATCCACCAAGGAATGGCTGAAAAGAAATAAATGGAGGGTTCTGGAATGGCCAAGTCAAAGCCCGGATCTAAATCCCATCGAGATGTTGTGGGGGGATTTGAAACGAGCTGTGCATGCAAGAAACCCCTCAAAAATCGCACAGCTGAAATAATTCTGCATTGAGGAGTGGGCATAAATTTCTCCCAGTCGATGTCAGAGACTGGTAGACAGTTATAAGAAACGCCTACTTGAGGTTGTTTCTGCCATAGGGGGCAATACCACCTATTAGACCCAATGGTGTACTTACTTTTTCCACATGCGAAATTTGCATTTATGTTTATTTAAATTTTACAATGGACTACAAAATGTAAATGTTTCATGATATTTGTTATATTATATCACCTTTATCTATCAATATTGTTGAAATGAAGATCAAATAGCTATATGTTGAAATATGTTGAAAAAGTTAAAACTTTACATGGGGTGTACTTACTTTTTCACGTTACTGTATATTCACGTCCATCGCACGTTTGCACACCACGGACACTACATGGTCAAAAGTATGCGGACACCCCTTCTAATTAGTGGATTCGGCTGTTTCAACCACACCCATTGCTGACAGGTATATCTATCTATAATTCCAGTAATCTCTGTGTGTTTGTTTGTACGTTTGTCTGTGACCGCTGTTTCTCGACAACCACGGGTCCGATATACTTTAAACTTGCCAGGTATATTGCTGGGGACCCGAGGATGTGCCTTTTCAAGGTTTCATATTAATCGGACAATTACTTACCGAGCTATGTCCAAAAAACGATTCAACCAATCAGAGAGCAGCGAGCTATCGCGTGTGCC
>NC_136267.1:66475166-66567666 GCF_964187855.1 Myxine glutinosa
TCAGATGGTACGGGAGGAACTGACAATGAGGGTGGACGAGGTGACAGGGATAATGGAGACAAAGGACCGGCAGGTGAGGATGCACATAGAGACGGTCACGGTAGCCTTAGAGGACGAACTTGAGGAGACGCACCGAGAAATAAAAGAGGTTAAACAAAAATTAGAGGAAGTGGAAGAAGAGGTGAGTGAAATTAAGAAGAGACGGACAGAAACTAAGAGAGAAATAAAGGAGGAGATAGCGGAATATGTACAAGGTCGGTGCTCAACTCATAATGTGATGCTCACTGACCAAATAAAGAGTTTGCAGGTGGCAAAGGAGGTGCGGAGACAAGGTACGGAGGTGAGTGGCAATGTATATGATGTGAGGAAAGCTTCAGTCGGCTTGGGGATTGGTTTGGATCCGGGTGTTCGTGAAAGGCCGTTGGTGAAGTGTGCGACAGGTCTGGTGTGCGAAAAAGGAGGTGTGCGAGAATGTCCGACCATGGGGTGTGTGAGGAAAAAGTGCACGCCGAGGAGTGAGTGTGCCGTCAAGAGTGAGTCGGTCGTGGCGCGTGTGCGAGGGGGTACATGGAAGCGCGGTGTGGTGAGTGTTACGGAGGAAGTAACGAAAAAGTGTGCGCGAGAGGATGCGCGAGAAAGGTGTGTAACGGACAGGTGCATGGGGAAAGCGCATGCTGTCAAGAGTAAGGGAGAATGCATGCCTGTGGTGAGTGTTACAGAGGGTGTAACGGGACAATGTGCGGAAGAGTGTGCGCGAGAAAGGTGTGTAACGGACAGGTGCATGAGGAAAGAGTGCGCTGTCGAGAGTAAGGGTGAGTGCGCGACCGAGAGTGGAGGTGAGAGTAGTGAGAGTGACACGGAGCGTGAGTTGGTTGTGGCAGGTGAGCGAGGATGTACACCTGGAATGGAAGGATGCACACCTGGAATGGTAGAGCGTGAGTGTGAATGCACGCTGGAATTGGTAGTGAGGCACGTGGTTGGGTGTGCGGGTGAGAGCACACCTGTGATTGTCACAAAGGAGGTGACCGAGAAAGGGGCGCGAAGAGGTGTGTTGGTGAGGTGTGCGAGTGACGAACGTGTGCCAAGGTGTTCGGTGGTCAGGTGTGTGACCAAGGCTGTGAGCGGAATGAGCGTACCGAGGTGTGTAAGGAAAGGTACGAGGAGAATGGGAACAGCTGCATGTATGAGCAAGAAAGGGGTAGCGTATGCTTGTAAGAATCCAGGTGAAGCGTCGACGGTAACCGGGTTAGAGGTTAGGACGACTTATAGCCGAATCGGGCCCTCGGTGCGCGTTGGGCAGCTTCGCGTGCTGCGAGGACCAGCGGGGATCCGAACCACGGTGGTTTCGAAAGAACCGCCGTACGCGATCCACGCTGTGCCTCGCTTGGAACGGCCGCGTCCGGGCTCCACTAGGCGGAGCGGGCAGCTGGATAGGAAGGGTCGTTATGGCGACCACGTTTTGTTGAGACGTGCCGGCAGGTCGAGATCGGGACATTGGATGGCTCCACGCCAAGGTGGTGCGTGGGATCTCGGCCCGGGTAAGCCCCCGCCCCTGCCCCGAATGCGGGACGCATCCAGCCGCCGGCACAAAAGAATCCGCGTTCATCGCTCGGCTGTACGAAGCCGGGCTGTAGACGTGAATTGGCGCACCGAGAGGATGTAATAAGTAGACGGGTGATGGTGATAGTGATAGTGATTTAAAACGAAATTTAGAAAAGTGAGTAGAATTGGCAGTAAATGGAAAATTTTTGAATTGGTTGGAATCTGGACGAACAAAATTGATAGTGAGAGACCCCCGATGTGGTGGGATGGCAAATCCACCATCCCTCACAGGGGGGCAAAGGAGCACTAGGTTTATGGGGTGTATGGCAGTGAAAACTAGCCCGGGTGGGTTAGGTTATATTGTAGGGATCTAGCGAAGATGACATTAGGTAACGTTAAGGTTTAGATAGTGACTGATACCTGTAGTGGGGACGCAGGTAGATTAGTGTGGTTGATAATGACGTGGGAGCGCAATAGTTTAAAGGGACGACTGGGAAGCGCAAGTTTCAGAGGGGAGTAGTTAGCTGAGATGATGCCGTGTGTGTGAGGATTGAACAGGTGAGAATGGAACAGGTGTGATTGCACAGGTGTGCAACTGAACAGGTGTGTGGAGCCGTGTATGAGGGAGTAGTGGTGATTGCGTGTTGTGTTGACCAAATGGTCCAGGAAGAAAGGAGGGTGCAGGTGGCACCAGGTGTGAGGGCACAGGTGTGCAACAACAGGTGTATGTGGCTGTGTGGAATAAATGGTAGTGTGGAATATCTGGAGTATTGGAATGGATGGTCGTGGAGTGAGAATGGTGGAAATTGTGGAGTGGAGTGGATGGTGCGAAGGTGTGAATGGGGGAAGAGTGGACCCCCATCACGGATACCCGGGGCGGGTAGTGTAAGTGTTAGGTAGAGGGTACAGGTAAATTGTGGTTGGATATTGGCATCTGTGGTGCGGATGCAGAATGGTATGTGGATGGGTGCATTAGTGTTGTGGAAATGGCTGGGCGTGTAGCCTGTTAGTGTGTGTAGTTGGTTTGGGCACTCCACCACTGTAAGGATGTCGGCCAGGTGAGGCCGCAGGTGGGCTCTGGGAGCCGGTAGTAGTTGTTGTGGATGGGGCCCGAGGATCCGGAGGACGGACCCGGGTAGCCCAGTGCCAGAGGGCACCAAGTGGGGTGACAGAGCCAGGAGGGGCCTGCCCCAGTTAGATAGGTTAGGGTGAGGAGCTAGGTAAGCTCGGGTGGCAACTACAGTGGTGGAGGTGTGCAGGTGGGTAGACCTGTTGGGAGAGCTAGACGTCGCAGCCCAGAAATTGTGCGAGAGCACCGGGAGATGAATCGGGGGAGTGAGACCCCAAATTGAGAGGCACCACAGTTTGGTCAATGGGAATTGGTTTTTAGAACCCATAGTGTAAGTTGGCCAATGGATTGGCAGGGAGAGACCCCGGGTAGTGTAAAGTGTGTTAAAGTCATTTAGAGGATAGTTAGGATGAAGGATCTCCTCGCACCATCTGCATCCACTCACCTGAGGTGACAGGTACTCCACACCATGCCATGTTTTGATTATTTTTTATGATGCAAATGTTTGGATTGTGAGACGCATCGTGACGTGGGTGTGACATTGTGCGTAATTCCATCTCTCCCTCCTTATGAGGATTGATGATGAATTGGTGATGGCAAATTTTGAAGTAGAGGGATTGTGGTGACGAATTTGGTATAGGGGAAATATGGGGAAGACGTGACAGTAGTGACGAATTGGTAATGTGTAGATTTTGTACATATGGGGTAAGGGCAAGGGCAGGGGTAGGGTAGGTGACAGGGGGGTGACGTACGGTAGGGACGAGCTTTCTCACTTCGCCCTCCGTACGCATTTCGCCTTGCATTGCCTTATTGACGTGTACCCTTGTGACCTTACCCCTCGCTCAATTGTCTTTCTTTTGTCTCCCACATGACCTGTGCGCCATTGGGTGCCGAGGGGAGCGTGCGTGAGGTGGCCATTGTGCGCCCGAGATTCCCAGAACCAGCATGCATTGCGTTGATGTACCACTGTATGGACCGCTGTTCTGCGGCCAAGTACCACTTGATGGACCCCAGGTTCTGGGGCAGGGCACCTCTGTTGGAGACCGGCCATAGTGGCCAGGGAATCTTGCTTGCGGACCTCGGTAAGGTGGCACCTATGCCAAACAGGTGGACCACCCTTAGTTGGCCCCTGAGGCCCAAATAAAAATGGACACAAGTTGTGCTTTTTATTATTTCCAACTAGGCCGCATGAAGCCAGAAGACGTCGGGAAGAACATCGGCCCAGCAGAGAAAGAGAAGACCACCACCAGTTGTTTTGTTGTGTTTATTATGAACCATGGTGACTGCGCACCGAGTGGTGTTTTTGGTGCTTTGTGGTGCTTGTGGTGTTTTTGGTGCTTTTGGGTGCTTTGGTGGTATTGGTACTGGTGCATCGATGCAATGCGTGCTGTCTCCTCCCTCCCAACAGGAATTTCTTTTTCTTGTTCCCTAAGAAAAAAAAACAAAAAACACACAGGTCCTGGGTTGCGTTGTAAATAAGAAATCACGTCATTGTAAATAATGCTCCCCACCGTAAATGTATAGTTTGAGAATAATTCCGCAATTCGGTTAGCTGTGGGCTTGAGTCTGTTAAACAGGGTGCAATGCAATAGGGGGACATACTTATTTGTGTTTTAAAATTGTCACACTCAGGGTCAGGTTAATTGTAGAGGGAATTACACCTACGTGTCACACTAAGTTAAAGTTTAGTAGGCCCGAGGACGGGCCTGAAGAAAGGAGGGTGCAGTGTAACGATTTTGAGAAGTGTGTAACGAATTTGAGAAGTGTAACGGTTTTTGAGAAGTGTAACAATTTTGGAGGAAGTGTAACGAATGTGGAAACGTTACAATGTGAACGTTAAAAAAGTATGGTAACATCCTCGTAATGTAAATAATGGTCGCAGCCGTCGTCCTAGTTAATTCCATGAAACTTACACGCAGGTCACGATATATCTTTTTAAATAGTGTATTTCCTTATTCTATGTAGGCTAAATATGTGTTTCCCACTAGATTGACTTTGCATTGTATCAAACAAAATAAGCATAGGCCCTTGCAATTTCCCCAAACATCTCCGCTCTCCAAAGTTCCTTTCAAAAAGGGTGGGAGTTGTTTCCCGCAGGCCGCCATTGCCCATGTGCTAATCTCGGAGAAGAAGGGCGTGTCTCCACCTCGTCATAAGAGGGGAGGAGTGAGCCAGCCCTAACAGCCAATCAGCACCGTGGTGAGCGACCCGGTAGGCGTGCCCTCGGAGCCCGCGGCTTGATTCCGCCCGAGGTGATAAAAGCGACTGCAAGGGACTGCTTTACCAGATGACTTGGGAGATGACCTGGGAGGAGCAAAGAGGCTGCACCAAGAGGAGCGGTGAGATGCGAAACGCTCCACGCCAAAGAGGAGAGGTACTCGGCAAGGAAACCAGCTTTGGAGAGACGCGCTGAAAGGAGGG
The DNA here is from genome assembly GCF_964187855.1 of Myxine glutinosa. Classification (NCBI taxonomy): domain Eukaryota; kingdom Metazoa; phylum Chordata; class Myxini; order Myxiniformes; family Myxinidae; genus Myxine; species Myxine glutinosa. The sequence continues at coordinate 66,480,199 of NC_136267.1, forward strand.
AGACGGCTCCACCACAAGAAGAGGAGCAGGTGTGCCGAACCAGCGCGTGACATCTACCGCAGCGGATACGCGACGGAGGGTTTTCCCGCCAAAACCGCGAGGAATTGCGAGCTGCTGCCTCCCGACTTTGCCTCCCTCTCAAGCAATCCACCTCAAGCCCTACCTGCCTGCATTATCCCCTGTGTAAGTGTGAACGTCCTGTCCTGCTCGTTGTCTTGGGGTTAAGTAAAAATGAATAGTGTAAGTTAACGATTCGCTGTGTTACTGCTTCTTCCATCCATTGCTTGTGTGTGTATAATAAATCTGTTCTTCCTCCGTATTCTTCTTCTCCTTCTTTTTCGTTCTCTTTCGGTCGCTTTAGAGGTTTCCCGATTGAATATCTGTGGGGCGATCTGGTCAACGTCGGGTGGAATCGGGTTCTAATCGGGGAGTAACTGTTCGGACGCGGTTAAATACACCACCGCTCGGTCAATATAACATCTAAAGCCGCGTCAGTAACAATATATATATATATATATAAATATATATATATATATATATATATATATATATAAATATATATATATATATATATATATATATATATATATATATATATATATACATACATATATATATATATATATATATATATATATATATATATATATATATATATATATATATATATATATATACATACTAGCAGAAGTACCCGGCATTGCCGGGCGGGGGAGGGGAGGGGAGGGGAACGGGGGAGAGTAAACCCCTTGGTAAAGCGAGCGATTTTTTTTTTCATAGCGTCATAGCGTTCATAGCGTCATAGCGTTCATAGCGTCATAGCGTTCATAGCGTTTCGTAGCGTCATAGCGATTTTTTTTTTCATAGCGTCATAGCGTTCATAGCGTCATATCGTTCATAGCGTTTCATAGCGTCAATAGCGTTCTTAGCGTTTCATAGCGATTTTTTTTTTCATAGCGTCATAGCGTCATATCGTTCATAGCGTCATAGCGTCATAGCGTTCATAGCGTCATAGCGTCATCACGTGATCACTCTGAGCGAATCAGCGCCCACCTGCTCTGATTCCGTTGATTCCGTGTGCTGAGGTAAATATGAATAAAAAATATGGATCGTCAAATATTTTGAGTTTGGCCATGTTTGTCCCAGGCTCAATGGCCATGTCTATGCCAAATATCAAGCACGTGAGCCTCTCCGTTTAGGAGTCTATCGGTAACATTACACACACACACACACACACACACACACACACACACACACACACACACACACACACACACAAACTGTGTTTTATATATATATATATATATATATATATATATATATACATATCACCAAAAAGTATAATTAGAGTTGTATTATAAATACAAAATATGACATCACAAAATACGAGTATATATATATATATATATATATGTATTATAAATACAAAATATGAGTATATATATATATATGTTTTATAAATACAAAATATGAGTATATATATATATATTGTTGCGAATATGGAATTTGACCTCCATATCCGCTTGTAAATATTCCCCTATTTCCCCAATACTCCCCAACTATCCCCAATCCCCCATTCCCTAGTCCCATTGTCTGTAAACAACACTCTGTAGAACCGACCTTCCCCTTTTTCCCCCATTAAATGTCGTGCCCAGGTCCACCGCATCTCACGTAGACAACTTTCGGACATCTTGCTAGTTATTCTTAGTCTATGTCAGTTAAGGACTCCTTTCCATTAATTCTGACTCTTCGTTGCACCAGAATGTGATTATATGGCACCAGTAGTGAGTTTAGGACCTTCCCATACCTCCTTCCATCTTCTTCCCCAAACAACAACAACAACTACAGCTACAACAACAACTACAACCACGGCGCGCGGGGGGAGTGTGCGTCCTCCCACCAGCTCGGTTAGCCGCCATGACCATGCGCTCCACGGGGTTACCACGAAGGGGCTCCCTGTCAGCCCCTCGTCAAGGGTGGAGCCGGTAACCCCCCCGATCGCACCCAATGAGAAGCAACGAGCCGATTCCATCTGGGGCGGAGCTAACGAGCCGAGGGCGTGTCACTCCCCGCCGGATATACGCGGCCACGTACCGGACGTGACGTCAGATGCGCCCCGAGCTTGAGAAGACAAGAGAGCCACCTCCGAGCGCTGAGAGACCTCCTGCATCTTTTGGGCCGCGCTATCCTGTCCCTGAGCACAAGGTTCACCTTGTGCTGGCCATCGAATACCCGCTTTCCTTGCCATCAATCCCCGTGTGAGTCAGTTTTTGTCCCGTTTATCTGTCGTCTGTTGGGGTTAATATAAGAGTGTGTCTAAGTGCTTGTCTTTCTATGCTGTACCTCTCATCCCTGTAATCTGAACCTTCCGCACTAATATAACCTCCTCCGGAGGTCTTGAGAACCGTATCCCTGGTGTCGTGTCATTTTAATCCCAGCCGTGTGTCTTTTCCTTCATTGATCTAGCGTAGCGCGATTAGTCAACGTTCGGGTATAATCGGGTAACTTGTGCAGACGTGGTCATACCAAACCGCTCGGTAAATAACATCTAAGCCGCGTCTGTAACAATTGGTGTCGAGGAGTGGAATTCGAACCCGGGACTAAATTTATTAGGCCCAAATTTGGAGTAGAATCGATTCGGAGCGCGTTTCCCGCGCGAAATTATAACGGCGAAATTTGATTTTGTTATACGGAAATAAAAACCCGAATTTTGAAAGTCGCGCTATGGCGGATCAAGACAGCTGGGGTCCGGTAGGGGAGAGTGAGGCAGGGTCGGTCCAGGACCAAATTGAGGGACGCGAGGATAGCGAAGCAGTGAGGGCGGCAGGGTCGCAAAATAGCGTTGTCACGCACGAGGTGGCCACGGCGTCCACGCCCGCGACCGTGGCAGCGCCCCTGGTGGATTCGAACCTTTTCCACCTGCAAATGAGGGCCCTTATGGAAAAAATGGTGGGAATGAGGGCTGATAGTGAGCGGTTGGGAAACCAAATGGGGGTAATAGGGAACCGGATGGATGCTCAGGGTGAGCAATTGGGGGTAATGGGGAACCGGATGGATGCTCAGGGTGAGCAATTGTGGGTAATGAGGGACGAAGCGAGGGGTACCGGTGAGGGGTTAGATAATAATTTTAAGGGATTAGACATGAAATTTGGGAAATTAGACGATAGATTAGGGGAAATACAGGAGGGGTTAACGGGGGTAGAAAACAGAATGGCCGCTCAAGAGAATCAAATGGAAGGGATGCAAAAAGGGTTAGAGGGGTTAGAAAACACCATGGAAGGCAAATTGAGGGACATGAGGGACCAAGCGGAAAGGGAAGTTAACCAAATGGGGCAGCAGATAGAGGGGTCAGAATGGGGGTAGAAACCAAACTGGATGCTCAAAGGGAGGAAATGGAGCAGATGAGGGTGGCATCTGGGCAGGAGATGCAAGTGATGGGAGAGGAGATCAGAAGAGGAGTGAGTGAGGAGGTCGGAGGAGTGCGCGAGGAGGTGAGGCACTGTAAGGAGCGCATGGAGAAGGAGGTGAGAAAGGGGACTGTAAAATTGCAAGGGGGCATAGAGGACCTGACGCAGGAGGTGGAACAGCTGACGGAGGGACAAAAAGAACTAACGGACCAGGTAAAGAAGAACACAGCAGTAATAGGAGGGTTAAAAGCGACACAAAATGACCTAAAAAATGACTTGGTAGCGACGAAGAGGGAATGTCAGATGGTACGTGAGGGATTGACAACGAGGTTGGACGAGGTGATAGAGGTAATGGAGACGAAGGACCGGCAGGTGAGGACGCACCTGGAAACGGTCAAGGTAGCCTTAGAGGACGAGCTGGAGGAGACGTACTGGGGAATAAAGGAGGTGAAGCAGAAATTAGAAGAAGTGGAAGAAGGGGTGAGCGAAATTAAGAAGCGACGGAGAGGGGATAAGAAAGAGATAAAAGAGGAGATAAAAGAATTGGTCCAAAGTCTGTGTTTGGATCGTGATGATGTGCTCATTAACCGGATGAGGGATTCGCAGGTGATGGAGGAGAAGCGAAGAGGAAGAGGACCCGGTGTAATTGGTGACCAATATGGTCGTGCGTATGATGCGCCAGGGGATTTGATAAGCTTGGGGGTCGAGATGGACCCGGGTGTTCGTGAGAGGCCGTTGGTGAAGTGTGCGACAGGTCTGGTGTGCGAAAAAGGAGGTGTGCGAGAAAGTCCGACTCTGGGGTGTGTGAGGAAAAAGTGCGTGCCAAGGAGTGAGGGTGCTGGCGAGAGTGAGTCGGTCGTAGCGTGTGTGCGAGGGAGCACATGGAAGCGCGGTGTGGTAAGTGTTACAGAGGGTGTGACGGGAGAGTGTGCGCGAGAAAGGTGTGCGCGAGAAAGGTGTGTGACGGACGGGTGCATGAGGAAAGAGTGCGCTGTCAGAAGTAAGGAAGAGTGTCCACCTGTGGTGAGTGTTACAGAGGGGGTAACGGGAGAGTGTGCGCGAGAAAGGTGTGTGACGGACAAGTGCATGGGGAAAGAGTGCGCTGTCAAGAGTAAGGGTGAGTGCGCTGGCAAGAATGGAGGTGAGAGTAGTGAGAGTGACAAGGAGAGTGAGTTGGTTGTGACAGGTGAGCGAGGATGTACACCTGGGATGGAAGGATGCACACCTGGAATGGTAGAGCGTGAGTGGGAATGCACGCTGGAATTGGTAGTGAGGCACGTGGTAGGATGTGCGAGTAAGAGCACACCTGTGATTGTCACAGAGGAGGTGACCGAGGAGGGGGTGCGAAGAGGTGTGTTGGTGAGGTGTGCTACCAACGAATGTGTGCCAAAGTGTTCGGTGGTCAGGTGTGTGACCAAGGCTGTGAGTGGAATGAGTGTACCTGGGTGTGTAAGGAAAGGTGCGAGGAGCATGGGCACGGCTGGATGTGTGAGCAAGGAACGGGCTGCGGGGTGTAAGCGTCCAGGTGAAGCATCGACGTTAGACGGGTTAGAGGTTAGAGCGACTTTTAGCCGAAGCGGGCCCTCGGTGCGTGCTGGGCCTCGCTTTGAACGGCCGCGTCCGTGCTCCACTAGGCGGAGCGGGCAGCCCGATAGAAAGGGTCGTCATGGCGACCACTTTTTGTTGAGGCAGTCCGGCAGGTCGAGATCGGGACATTGGATGGCTCCACGCCGAGATGGTGCGTGGGATCTCGGCACGGGTAAGCCCCCGTCCCTGCACCGAGTGACGGACGCATCCTGCCGCCGGCACAAAACAACCAGCATCCATTGCTTGGCTTTACGAAGCCGGGCTTTGGACAGGAATTGGCGCACCGAGAGGCATTATTGAGTAGACTGGGTGATGAGGTTAGTGTTTTGGACCCAAAATTGGAGAAAAACAAAATTTGATGATTGGCAAGGGATTGGCAGTAGTGATTGGCAGATGATGGGTAGTGATTGGCAAATTTTTGATTTGTTGAAATTTGATGTGCAAAATTGGTAGTGAGAGACCCCCGATGTGGTGGGATGGCATCCCTGCCACCCTTCCCATGTGGGGGGCAAAGGAGCAATAGATTATGGGGTGTATGGCAGTGAAAACTAGCCCGGGTGGGTTAGGTTATATTGATAGGGATCTAGCGAAGATGACAGTAGGTGACGTTAAGTTTAGTTAGTGACTGATACCTGTAGTGGGGACGCAGGTAGATTAGTATGGATGATAATGACGAGGGAGCGCAATAGTTTAAAGGGACGACTGGGAAGCGCAAGTTTCAGAAGGGAGTAGTTAGCTGAGATGATGCCGTGTGTGTGAGAGTGGAACAGGTGTGATTGCACAGGTGTGCAACTGGACAGGTGTGTGGAGCAGTGTGTGAGTAATGAGTGTTGTGGATCAGCGCGAATGCGCTTGGGGAGAGAAGGGTGCAGGTGGCACCAGGTGTGAGAGCACAGGTGTGCAAGTACAGGTGTGTGGAGAGAGTTGGAGTAAGTGGTACGGAGTGGTGTGCATGGTGCGAAGGTGTGGATGGGGGAAGAGTGGACCCCTATCACGGATACCCGGGGCGGGTAGTGTAAGTGTTAGGTAGAGGGTACAGGTAAATTGTGGTTGGATATTGGCATTTGTGGTGCGGTTGCAGAATGGTGTTGTGGATGGGTGCATTAGTGTTGTGGAAATGGCTGGGCGTGTAGCCTGTTAGTGTGTGTAGTTGGTTGGGCACTCCACCACTGTGAGGATGTCGGCCAGGTGAGGCCGCAGGTGGGCTCTGGGAGCCGGTAGTTGTGAGTGGGTGCCTGAGGATCCCGGGTGTGGATCGGGCAGCCCAGTGCCAGAGAGGGCACCGAGTGGGGAGAGCGCCAGAGGGCCTTCCCCAGGTAGTTAGGTTAGGGTAAGGAGCAGGTAAGCTCGGAGGCAACTGCAGTGGTGGAGGTGTGCAGGTGGGTAGACCCGCTGGGAGAGGTACACGTCGCAGCCCTGAAATTGTGCGAGGGCACCGAGAGATGAATCGGGGGAGTGAGACCCCAAATTGAAAAGCACCACAGTTTGGCCAATGGGAATTGGTTTTTAGAACCCATAGTGTAAGAGGGCCAATGGTTTGGCCGGAGAAAGACCCCGGGTAGTGTAAAGTTGTTAAAGTCATTTAGGAGATAGTTAGGATTGATGAACCTGTCGCACCATACGCAGCCACTTACCTGTGGTGATGATGATGACTCCACACCTGTGTTTTCTTTGTTTGTGTTGCAGAAATGAGAATTGCTGTGTGGATTTGTGAGACGCATCACGACGTGGATGAGACATTGGGGTGATTCCATCTCTCCCTCCCTAGGAGGGACTGATGATGAATTGGTAATGGCAAATTTTGATGTTCAGTTGGAGATGGCAAATTTTGATGAAAGTTGAAAATGGCAAATTTGATTGGTTAGGAGGGAGAGAAGACGAATTTGGTTTATGGGAGGAACGGGGAAGACAGTAGGGATGTTGTTGATTTGTAAAATAGATGTTTATGGGTAGTGTTGTGTTTTGTGGATACAGTAAGGGGTAAGGGAGGGGCCATGTAGGTTACCTGGTGGGGGGGGGGGGGGGGGCGTACGATAGGAACGCACCTGTCTCACCTGGTTCCCATGTGCCCCCAGTGTGCATTACCTTGCATTGCGTGCACTTTTGCGCCCTTACCACCTTACTCACTTGTCTGCTTCTTTTGTCTCCCGCCTCCGAGGATCTGGCTTTGGGGTAGAGAGAGAGGAGAGAGAGGTGCTGGCTTCGCAGTTGTGGGCCTGCACTTTCGCTGTTTGCTGCCTGGATCGATACACCATATGGACCGCAATGTTTTGGCCACCCACCATGGACCGCAGCTCTTTTGCGGCCAAGCACCACCCGTGGATGGACCTATGGGTCAACGTGGCACCTATGCCATACAGGTGAACCACTTTTAGTTGACACCACTGAAGGCCACAATATAGAAATGGACGCGGTTGGCGCCTTTCTTGATTTTTTAAAGAAGTAAGAAGGCCAAGTGCACCACATGAAGGCAAGACCAGCGGCAGAACATCGGCCGGCTGCGACACCACCGGTGATTTATAGACACTTTATTGGTGCACCGGATGGTGCTGACTGTACATGATGGGGTGGTGCTTTTCGTGCTGGGAAAGGGTGCTCTACACATTATTAAAGGCCGTAGGCCACAGAGCACTCGTGGGTTGGTGTATCGATGCTGGCATGCGTGCGCTCTCTATGCATAACATCTGCATGTGTTCCTCCAAAAACAGGTCCTGGATCGTAGTGTAAATATCAGCGTAGTCTTGTGTAAATAATGCTCCCTACCGGCTGTATGTTTAGTTTGAGGATTCTTTCCGGATTCGGTTATCCTGTGGGTGTGTTTCTGTGAGGAGAAGGGTGCAACGTCGCAGGGGGACATATTTACTCATTTGTGAATATCTGTAAAACTGTCGCACTCAGGGTAGAGTTAATAGTAGAGGGAACTACATTGCGTGCCACACTAAAGTAGGTAAAAATTTATCGGGTCGGGACGCCCCGAGGGTAGAGAAGGGTGCAATGTTGCGAATATGGAATTTGACCTCCATATCCGCTTGTAAATATTCCCCTATTTCCCCAATACTCCCCAACTATCCCCAATCCCCCATTCCCTAGTCCCATTGTCTGTAAACAACACTCTGTAGAACCGACCTTCCCCTTTTTCCCCCATTAAATGTCGTGCCCAGGTCCACCGCATCTCACGTAGACAACTTTCGGACATCTTGCTAGTTATTCTTAGTCTATGTCAGTTAAGGACTCCTTTCCATTAATTCTGACTCTTCGTTGCACCAGAATGTGATTATATGGCACCAGTAGTGAGTTTAGGACCTTCCCATACCTCCTTCCATCTTCTTCCCCAAACAACAACAACAACTACAGCTACAACAACAACTACAACCACGGCGCGCGGGGGGAGTGTGCGTCCTCCCACCAGCTCGGTTAGCCGCCATGACCATGCGCTCCACGGGGTTACCACGAAGGGGCTCCCTGTCAGCCCCTCGTCAAGGGTGGAGCTGGTAACCCCCCCGCACGCACCCAATGAGAAGCAACGAGCCGATTCCATCTGGGGCGGAGCTAACGAGCCGAGGGCGTGTCACTCCCCGCCGGATATACGCGGCCACGTACCGGACGTGACGTCAGATGCGCCCCGAGCTTGAGAAGACAAGAGAGCCACCTCCGAGCGCTGAGAGACCTCCTGCATCTTTTGGGCCACGCTATCCTGTCCCTGAGCACAAGGTGCACCTTGTGCTGGCCATCGAATACCCGCTTTCCTTGCCATCAATCCCCGTGTGAGTCAGTTTTTGTCCCGTTTATCTGTCGTCTGTTGGGGTTAATATAAGAGTGTGTCTAAGTGCTTGTCTTTCTATGCTGTACCTCTCATCCCTGTAATCTGAACCTTCCGCACTAATATAACCTCCTCCGGAGGTCTTGAGAACCGTATCCCTGGTGTCGTGTCATTTTAATCCCAGCTGTGTGTCTTTTCCTTCATTGATCTAGCGTAGCGCGATTAGTCAACGTTCGGGTATAATCGGGTAACTTGTGCAGACGTGGTCATACCAAACCGCTCGGTAAATAACATCTAAGCCGCGTCTGTAACAATATGTATTATAAATACAAAATATGAGTATATATATATATACTGTATGTATTATAAATACAAAATATGAGTATATATATATATATGTATTATAAATACAAAATATGAGTATATATATATGTATGTATTATAAATACAAAATATGAGTATATATATATATATATGTATTATAACTACAAAATATGAGTATATATATATATATGTATTATAAATACAAAATATGACATCACTCTCATACCTTTTTATATTTAGACTTTTAATTGTGAGCATCTCGTTAGTTGCCGTGTAGACATTTTCCTGCGGCAGTTAAAGTTTGTTTCTACACATCGTGGCCCACCAAATGATGACACATTTACAGGACTTTTCAAAGTTGTAAGCATAAAATATGATGTAACTGCCAAAACAAAGCGGTAATTTGTGTGATGCATTCTATTATTCGAGAGAGATTTATATGGGGAGAATATTGTGATTATTGTGTCATTTTACACTTCTTCTGATTGACAGATGAAGTCTTCATCGATTGAGTTGTACAATTCCAAACTTTCACTTCGGGCTCCATGAGAGTTTGTGGCCTTTGTGTCGGGGTTTGACGCTGCCACGTCCACATATAATATACAGAAAATAATCACAAGGATACGAAAGAGAGGACCATGTCATTCGACATGAAGTGTCTGTTTGAAAACTTGCAAAAGAAATGATGTGCTCTTCAAAGGTTTCAAGGAGAGAGAGTGAGAGACCTCTCACAGAGTGGGGAGTTGCATCATCCCACATGAACCACTGTGTGCACCATCCTACAGATGAAGAGTTGTGTGCATCATCCAACATGAACCACTGTGTGCACCATCCTACAGATGAAGAGTTGTGTGCACCATCCTACAGATGAAGAGTTGTGTGCATCATCCGACATGAACCACTGTGTGCACCATCCTACAGATGAAGAGTTGTGTGCACCATCCTACAGATGAAGAGTTGTGTACACCATCCTACACATGAAGAGTTGTGTACACCATCCCACACATGAAGAGTTGTGTACACCATCCCACACATGAAGAGTTGTGTGCACCATCCTACAGATGAAGAGTTGCGTGCACCATCCCACACATGAAGAGTTGTGTACACCATCCTACAGATGAAGAGTTCTGTGCATCATCCTATACTTGAAGAGTTGTGTTCACTATCCTACAGATGAAGAGTTGTGTACATCATCCTACACACGAAGAGTTGTGTGAACCATCCTACAGACGAAGAGTTGTGTGCACCATCCTACATATGAAGAGTTGTGTGCACCATCCTGCAGATGAAGAGTTGTGCACACCATCCTGCAGATGAAGAGTTGTGTGAACCATCCGGCAGATGAAGAGTTGTGTGCACTATCCTACAGATGAAGAGTTGTGTGCACCATCCCACACATGAAGAGTTGTGTACACCATCCTACAGATGAAGAGTTCTGTGCATCATCCTATACTTGAAGAGTTGTGTACACCATCCTACAGATGAAGAGTTGTGCACACCATCCTGCAGATGAAGAGTTCTGTGCATCATCCTATACTTGAAGAGTTGTGTTCACTATCCTACAGATGAAGAGTTGTGTACATCATCCTACACACGAAGAGTTGTGTGCACCATCCTACAGACGAAGAGTTGTGTGCACCATCCTACATATGAAGAGTTGTGTGCACCATCCTGCAGATGAAGAGTTGTGCACACCATCCTGCAGATGAAGAGTTGTGTGAACCATCCGGCAGATGAAGAGTTGTGTGCACTATCCTACAGATGAAGAGTTGTGTGCACCATCCTACAGATGAAGTGTTGTGTGCACCATCCTACAGATGGAGTGGTGTGCACCATCCTACAGATGAAGTGTTGTGTGCACCATCCTACACACGAAGAGTTGTGTGCACCATCCTACAGATGAAGAGTTGTGTGCACCATCCTACACACGAAGAGATGTGTACACCATCCTACACACGAAGAGATGTGTACACCATCCTACACACGAAGAGTTGTGTGCACCATCCTACACACGAAGATAAGTGTGCATCATCCTACACAAGAAGAGTTGTGTGCACCATCCTACAGATGAAGAGTTGTGTGCACCATCCTACAGATAGAGTTGTGTGCACCATCCTACAGATGAAGAGTTGTGTGCACCATGTGTGCACGTTCTGTCATTCAAGCTTTTGGGTCTCACGATCTGCCATGATCTTTCCTGGGAAAACCACATTTCAAATCTGGCCTCCAAAGCCAGTCGCCGACTGGGCATCCTCCATCGTGTGAAGTCCTTCCTTGGCACACCTGAGCTCCTCACCACATACAAGGCTTTCATCCGCAGCTCAATAGAATACTGTTCCCCCCTTTGGGCTGGTGCTCCTGCCTCACACCTCGCTCGTCTTCACGCTGTTGAAACCAAAGCGTTCAGAATCATTGGAATCTCCCGCGATGAAGCTATCTCCGAGGGCCTCTCACTCACTCACCGCAGGCAGGTTGGTGGTCTTTCCGTCTTCTACAGACTCCTCTCTGGCCTTGACCCCCAGCTCTCTGGGCTCTTTCCCCCAAATATTCCTACAGGTCGCACAAGATCTGCCTGCAACCCTCTTATGGTTAAACTGCCAAAATCAAGACTCTCTGCTCACCTTCACTCCTTCATTCCTCTTTTCTCCCGCCTCTGGAACAAACTCCCTCACTCTTCAATCCCACATCCTCCAGGTCTTTAAAACAGCTGTTCACCACCATCTCTTATCTTCCCCCATCGAAAACCTTGATCTTTTCTACCCCCGCTAATTTCACCCCAAATCCTACACCTTTTTGAAATACCAACTTCTGTCCTGGAAGTCCTTGGTCTCCTTGTGTTTTACACCTCCCCCCCCCCCCCTTCCCACGCCTCCTCCCCCCAGGCCCTCTCCCTCCCGCGCTTCTCCCTGCTCTCGGGTGTTGTGTTTGTGTGCTTCCCCTCCTCCCCCCGTCTTGTCTTCCGCTCCCTCTTTTTGTGTGTTTTGTTTGTCTGGTTGATTTGTTTGTGAAATAAATGTTAGCTCTTTCACGAGCCTCGAATCCATATACAAAAAAAAAAAAAAAAAAACAAATCCTGCAGATGGAGTTGTGTGCACCATCCTGCAGATGGTGTTGTGTGCACCATCCTACAGATGGAGGTGTGTGCATCATCCTGCACACGAAGAGTTGTGTGCACCATCCTGCACACGAAGAGTTGTGTGCACCATCCTGCACACGAAGAGTTTTGTGCACCATCCTGCACATGAAGAGTTGTGTGCACCATCCTGCACACGAAGAGTTGTGTGCACCATCCTGCACATGAAGAGTTGTGTGCACCATCCTACAGATGAAGAGTTGTGTGCACCATCCTACAGATGAAGAGTTGTGTGCACCATCCTACAGATGGAGTTGTGTGCATCATCCTGCACACGAAGAGTTGTGTGCACCATCCTACACACGAAGAGTTGTGTGCATCATCCTATACACGAAGAGTTGTGTGCACCATCCTACACACGGAGTTGTGTGCACCATCCTGCACATGAAGAGTTGTGTGCACCATCCTACACACGAAGAGTTGTGTGCACCATCCTGCACATGAAGAGTTGTGTGCACCATCCTGCACATGAAGAGTTGTGTGCACCATCCTGTTGTTTTGTTGACAGACACATCACCTTTAATCACCATGTCCAACAATACACTGGACAGTTTATCTCCAACTTCTAGTTGGTTAATGGCGCCTTAATCGCTCCAATTAAACCCACATTCTTGTGCTGTCGAATGAGGGGAGGATTTTCCTTAAACTTCCACAAATCGCCTTTGGTGAGGAATTTGTTTAAGGTGTTGGCGATAACTCTCTTACTCTTCACGAAAGACACCGTGGGGTCTTTCACATCCACCAACTAATGCTGTAGCAGAGAGACACCCAACTTAAGAATCAACAACCGAGGGACAACTAACATACTTTGCATGCAACACCATTACCTGGGAAGCATCAGTCCGCCAATTTATAGTCCGGGCAGGTGTCAAATCCAGACTGGAGATTTTTCAGGTAAGTGCGCTAAATCCCAATATACCTTCAAAATTTAAATAATGTGGAGATGTATCGAACGATGTTTTGGGAAATTTGTCTAATCGAGGCAATGCTTCCAGGACCACCTGGAAAAGCCACACTGAATTCGTCCGAACATCTGGCCGACGTGTCCGCAAGAGACGCAAATAATTAATATAATAATTAAAATAATTACAACAATATTCACGACACAATCGATGAGCATCAATAGGCAGGACTTCCGGTCCGTGTACAAAATCAATGGTAGATCATTGGTTATAAGGACAATGAAAAGGCATCACGGTACAAGTCGGTGCTGCCCGAGGAATGGAGTGCAATATTTTGCTGTCAATACAACGAGGTGCGATTATCGTTCAACAACAACACCATTGGGTGGTGGCTCATTTAGGATGCGCATTAGCCGATGCAGCACTTGTTTGGGCTTTGCTCATATTTTATTCATGAGTCGACAGCGTACGATAATTGCTGTAAAATTAGCAGGAAATACATTTCACAGAAGCCGAAGCAATACGACACTCAGGAAATCCTGCATCGAGCCGTGTCCACTCCTGGAGTGTGCATTGTGGGGAAATGTGTCATTTACATATACATGTATATGATTGCTCAGTTCTCCAACCTAGATAAACATGCCAACGTCATGATTGTGGCCCCAAAATGGCCTCTCGCAGTGCAAAGATGTCAAAGTCAAATGCTAAAACCAAGCAGATGAAAAGCGGAGCTAGCGACCAGTTTTGCCCTTATTAGGGCTCGTCAGTGCAACACATCGCTGTCCGAACCACTTAGTGAAGTTGAAGTGTGACGGTTTTTATGTGGGTTAATGATACACCCCTAACTGTCATTGGTGAAGATGCCAAGTCGAGCCACATCACAGCTTTTGTTGCATGATCCGGAAAGAAGTGCCATCGGACACGTGGACACATCGTCTTCCACCCTACCAATCGTGATCAGGAGGCATCACCATTTTTAGCGGACCCCCGGAAGGACCTCTCAAAGTGCAAAGATGCCAAAGTGAAATGCTGTCAACAAGCAGCTGAAATGCCAAGCTACCGACTAGTTCTGCCCTTATAGGGGATCATCAGGGCAACTCATCGCTGTTCTATCCACTTTGTGAATTTGAAGCCTCACGGATATATACAGGTACAGCTTAATGATACATACCTAACTGTAATTGGCGAAGATGCCAAAGGAGGTGTGCAAACTGAGGGGCTGGCAGGATGTCATGGAGGTACGCACACCCACCTCCAAGGTATCTGGCCTGGGCTCAAATCTCAATCCAGCTATACATCATCAATATGTATGCCCTCTTTCGGATGGACATTAACCTGGGCATACCATTGACTGGAATTAGCTGGAGGATGTTAAAGATCCAATGGGAAGAGCTGGCAGGTTATCGCCGGAACCTTGGCCAAATTCCAATTTCCCGCCCTAACTACTGCTGGGAAGGCAATGGCAAAACACCAAGCATAACCTTTGCCAAGACACTGCTTTGGCAGTACTGAATCCACACACACACACACATATATATATATATTGTCCAATCAATGCAAAATCTGGCCGCAGGAACAACATGATGATCCCAATGCTACACACCCACCTCAGCTGCCAGACCGGTTTTATCGCTTATTGACAAATCATCAGTGACAGCGCAGATACAAACGCGTATCAGTGAGGCTCCCAAGCATGTCATGTGCAAACAGCAAGCAGTCAACATATACAGTACCTTCAGAAAGTATTCACACCCTTTAACTTTATTCACATTTTGTTGTTATAAAATGAATTTAAAATGGATGAAATTGAAAATCTTTGTCACAGATCTACACAAAACAAGCATTCTGAGTATTGCGCTGCAATACATGTCCCCTACCGGCAGTCTGTCGTCCGGAAAACTGTTGGGGAAATTACCAAAGTTCAAAGTGCCATAACTTTGTCAAAAATGATCGAAACGTCGTGAAGTTCGAACTTGATCTGTAACTTATCATGAGGAAACCATGTACCAAGTTTGAAATCATTGGCATTAAGAGTTTAGAAAAAAAAGTCCGGAAAACTGTTCTTTGCGTGACGGACTGACAGACTGAGGGACGGAGTGCAAACCTATAGTTCCCTCCGGTGTACACCGGTAGGGGACTAATAACCCATGATGACAAAGTGAAAACAACTTTTTTTTTTTTTTTTTTTTTTTTTTTTACAAATTTATTGAAAATGAAATACAGAAATATTTAATTTATAGTAGTGTTCAGCACCCTGAGTCAATACTTTGTAGAAGCGCCTTTGGCAGTGATTACAGCTTCGAGTCTTCTTGGGTATGTCTAGATGGCTTTACACATCTGGATTTGGGGAATTTCTCCAAATTCTTCCTTGTACATTTGCTCAAGATTCTGTCAAGTTGGATGGGGAGCGTCGGTGAACAGCAATATTCAAGTCTTTCCACAGATTCTCAATGGGATTCAAATCTGGGCTTTCTCTGGACCACTCAAGGACTTTCACATTCTTGTTCTGAAGCCGTTCCAGTGTTGCTTTGGCTGCATGATTGGGGTCATTGCCCTATTGAAACGTAAATCTTTGCTGCAGTCTAAGGTCTTTTGCACTCTTTAGCAGCTTATACTCAAATATTTTCCTGTATTTGGCTCCATTCATTGTTCCTTCCATCCTTAGCGCTATCTCCTCCCTGTCCCTGCTGCTGAAAAGCAACCCCATAGCATGATGTTCCCACAACAATGCTTCATGGTAGGGATATTGTTCGATGGATGATGAGATGTACTCACTTTCTGCCAGAAGTAACATTTGGCATTCAGGCCAAAGAGTTCAATTTTCACTCATCAGACCAGAGAATGTTTTGCCTCATGCTCTCAGTCTTTCACATGCCATTTTGCAAAGTCCAGGTGTGTTGTCATGTGCTTTTTTCTCTGGAGTGGTTTCCATCTGGCCACTCTCCCATAAAACCTAGAATTGTGAAGTTGAAGTGCGGCAGAGACCGTTGTCCTTCCGGCAGGTTCTCCCATCTCAGCCAAGAAACTCTGTAGTTCTTTCAGAATGGTCATTGGGTTATTGGTGACCTCCCTGACCAAGGTCCTTCTTGCTTGATTGCTCAGTTTGGTCGGACGGCCATCTAAAGGAAGAGTCTGGATAGTTCCATATTCTTTCCGTTTCCTAATGATGGAGATCACTTTGCTCTTGGGAACTTTCAACACTCTAGAAATTGTTTTATACTCTTCCCCAGATCTATGCCTCCTCACAATTCTGTCTCAGAGTTCGAAGGACATTTCTGCTCTGCCATGCACCGTCAACTGTGGGACCTTATAGAGAAAGGTTCTAAATAATGTCCAATCAATTGAATTGGCTACGGTTGACTCCATTCAAGTTGTCGAGACATCTCAAGGATGATCAAAGGAAATATGATGCACCTGAGCTCAATATGGAGTGTCATAGCAAAGGGATTGCATACTTATTGACTTGATACATTTCACCTTTTAATTTTTAATTAATTTGCTAAAATTTCTAAAACAAAATCCACTTTGACATTATAGGGTATTATGTGTAGATCAGTGATAAAAAATATAAATTTAATTCATTTGAAATTCAGACTAACACAACAAAAGGTGAAAAATTCAAAAGGGTGAGAATACTTTCTGAAGGCACTGTAAATGAAAAACAACAAAGACCCAAACAACAAAGACCCACTCACATCTCTCAGCTGCGAATAGAGGGATTAACTAATTAGCTCTTATCTATATAACTATATCTCACATATATAATTGACGAGTTGGAGTTTATGTGCCTTTTGTGAGTATCAATTGGCCCTGTGTCTTGTGACACAAATGGTTTCACTCTTATGTCAAATTCATCACACCAAGGTGGAGTGGGTGATACATTTTGGTGATATTCTTGCCAAACGATGGCTTCGGCAACAACCTTTGTTACTGCCAGGCAACAAATTTAAAAGCACGTTTTGGGTCATCATTATCAGGGAGAAGCAACCTTTCATCACTCAGATTGACCGCCAGAAGGTACTACAAGCCTTTGTAAAATCCTGTGATGATTCCCTTTGTACACTCATGCATTGATTCTTACAATCCAACAACTTGTTTCTTTCCTAAAGAACCCCAAGCAATTATGCCTGCACCCCCATGTTGAACTGTATATACATTTAATGTAACACAATAATCTGTCAAGCACACCACAAGATGCCTTCTATTAAACACTGTACCTTTTAAAACAAGAAGATCCCGGGTCTGGTTGAAGCAGCAAAGGCCTTACCTTGTGTAGCTTTACGCAGCTTTCCGTGGCTGGAAGAGTATGGGGGGAGTGAATTTATTTACAATTACAGCCACCTGGGGTAATTGATTAGGTGGGAGCTGATTGGTTATTCCCTCCAATTATGGGAGAGATATGTGATTGGGTCTCGTTTGTTTATATATATATATATATATATATATATATATATATATATATATATATATATATATATATATATATATACTGTCGTAGTCAAAAATATTGGCACCCTTGCACTTTTTTCAAATAAATCACAATTTTCTCGAAAAATAAGTTGAAATTGACAAAAATATTTGGTCTCCACAATTCTTTATTTCACTGTTAATATTACAGAACCTTTGTTTTTGATTCAGAACCTAATAAATCATTTTAAATCAGAAAATAAAAAGAAACGGCATTGACAAAATTGACACCCTCGACTTAATATTTGGCAGCACAGCTTTAGGACAAAATAACTGCAGTCAAGCTCTTCCTGTAGCCATGAATGAGCTTCCTACATCTCTCTTCTGGCAGGTTGACCCACTCTTCTTGTGCAAACTACTCCAGTTCTCCCAGATTTGAAGGGTGCCTTCCCCCAACTGCTGTTTTCAGATCTCCCCACAGGTGTTCAATGGGATTTAGATCTGGACCCATTGCTGGCTACTTCAGAACAGTCCAGTGTTTTGTCTTGAATCATTCTTGGGTGCTTTTTGAAGTGTATTTGGGGTCATTGTCCTGCTGCAAGACCCATGGCCTTCAACGGAGACCCAGCTTTCTGACGCTGGGTTGAAAATTGCGCTCGAAAATGCCTTGGTAATCTTCTGATTTCATGATACCATGCACACATTCAAGGCACCCAGTGCCAAAGGCAGCACAGCAACCCCAAAACATCACTGAACCTCCTCCATGTTTGACTCTAGGGAAGGTGTTCTTTACTTTGAAGGCTTCATTTTGTTTAATGTAAACATAGAGATGATGTGGTTTACCAACAAGCTCTAATTTGGTCTCATCTGTCCACAGGACATTCTCCCACAAAGATTTTGGCTTGTCCAGGTGTGTTTTGGAAAACTCCAGTTGGGCTTTCTTATGCCTCTCTCTCAGCAGTGGGGTCCTCCTGGGTCTCCTACCATAGAACCCCCTTTCATTGATTTGGCCACGGATGGTGCGAGTTTCAACTGTCATACCTTGTGTCTGAAGGTCAGCTTGAATGTTTGGCAGTTGAGCAAGGTGCTTTCTCCACCTTTCGAACAATCCTTCGCTGCAATCTTCGATCAGGTTTTCTCTAGTGGCCACGTCCAGGGAGGTTGGCGACAGTGCCATGGACCTTAAACTTCCTGATAACATTGCGTACGCTGGACACAGGAACATCAAGGTCTATGGAGGATGGACTTTTAGCCTTGAGATTGTCCATGCTTGGATACAATCTTGTGTCTGACCTCCTCAGACAATTCTCTGGTTTTCTTTCTTTTCTCCATGCTCATTATGGCACACACAGTGACACAAAACAGCAGAATGACTCCTTTTCTCTTTTCAAACTGGTTGAATGAGTGATATTTAAATTGCAGGCACCTGCAACTCACCACAGGTGAGTTCAATACCGAAGTAAAGGAGAATGACCACCTTGAAATCTAATTAATTTTAACAACTTCTAAAAAGTACCAATAATATTGTCCAGCCCATTTTAGGATTTATTTGTGGAATAAGCTAAGATTTAGTAATTATTTCAGCTTTTTCTGTTTTGTTCCACTGCAAACCAAAGAAATACATACGTGGATACCAAAAGATTGTTTAATTTCAACAATTTTCTGGAATAAATGGTGCATTATTTGAAAAAAGTGCAAGGGTGCCAATATTTTTGGCCAAGACTGTATATATGTATATATGCCACAGGTATATAATTGTATAGCATAACATAACGTATAGCGTATAACGAATACAGTCATGACTCATATTGAATTGAACACCTCAGTGTTAGGTTCATTTGGTCATCTGTGGCACAATATATATATATATATATATATATATATATATATATATATATATTGTGCCACAGATGACCAAATATATATATATATATATATATATATATATATATATATATATATATATATATATATATATATATATATACATATATATATATAGTGCCACAGATGCCACAGATGACCAAACGAGCCTAATACTCCGAGGCGTTCAATTCAATATGAGTCATGACTGTATTCGTTATACGCGCAGAGAGGGAGTGGGGGAGAAGCCGTAAGCGCTTAACTTCACGGATCCTACCGGCAGTCTTCACAACAGGATAAATTAACTCAAACAACACGACAGTAAAATGTACAAAAATAAACAGGTTTAATGAAAGAAATGCTGGTAACAACGAAAGCATGATAAAATAAAACTATGAGTCCTAAATGGAGCACTCCCGGACAGACCAGAATACAGACAAAGGTTAAAATAACTGAAAATGAATGTGTTATTTATGTGTCACTTATCTCCAATCGGCTGGGGTGTCTCGTCAGGAATCGTCAAGATTGACTGAGGCCTTGGCGTCTTTGCGTGCGAAACGCGCTCCTTGGCGCGAAGTAGGCCTCCCGCGCGAAGCGAACGAGCAGGCGTGCAGCTCGCTCTTCCATCTGTGCTTATCCTCACAATCTCTGCAGAGTGAGTGCCGCTCTCCGTCCGCTTTGCTCTCCATCCACAGTGCCCCTCCTCACGACCACGAGCAAAATGTCGGAACACGACCGTTCGCAATGAAGCTTCCTTGCGCAAGAGCAATAGCGACCATTCACCAACAAAGTCTGGACCCAAGATATACGAACAAAATGTCAGCACACGACCGTTCACCACCAGTTCCAAACCGAGAAGGGCGAGAGCATGTCGATGCTGAGAGAGCCAAAATACCACCGTTTGAAGAGAAGTCCAGAACGAGAAGAGAAGATGTCCGATTCTTCAACTATTTTGTACGCGTGGCTCTGACGTCATCCATGCCTACTTCACCAATCCCATAGTCCCATCTTACCAGTTCTCTGTGCCAATCAAATCCCTGTCCAATCACTGCTCTTCGGGGTGTGGCTCCATGGAGCTTTTGTGCCACTGTGCTCACCAAGTCGGTGTTATCCACGGTAGTGCTTCATGCCTGGTTTCTGGTTGGTTTTTAATTAGTGTGTTTAATGGGCGATTTCTTACTAGGTGTCTGTAATGCGGTGTCATAAGGAACATAGGAAAATATTACAGAGGCAATTTCATACAGGGGATTAATTACCCATAATCCCTCGCTAATTAACAAGCCCCACCCCTTTGATGGGGACAAAGATGCAATCTTACCCGACATCCGGTCTACACAAATTCCATACTTATGATACATCGAGGTTTCTTCTTCTTCACGACAGTCGGTGCACACTAATCTATAAACCCTACCCGAACTAAGGTATCCCTAAGGTGTTTTTAATTTCGTGTTTCGTGGCTGTGAGGTGTTTTTAATTTCGTGTTTCGTGGCTGTGAGGTGTTTTAAATTACTTGGTGGTGAGGTGTTTTGAATTACGTGATGGTGAGGTGTAAGCGTCCCAAACTTCCAGTCTGCACCTACCCCTCCCCTAGGTATGTGCTGAGGGGTTCTTTTTCAATTATATATATTTTTTCAACCTAAATCTTCAACCTAATTGGCTTATAAAAATGTAATATCACAAACACTACAAATAAATTTGTGCAAAACAAGTGAATCCTCTTGGATTGCGCTGAGGTTCGGGCTTGGAATTTCTAGGAGGAAGTATAATTTGTATGCAATGAAAGTACATGTAATATGGGATCGAGTAAGATCGAGTAAGCTTCACCAGTGCGCGTGCGCGAATTTACGTCACGTCGGCAGCGAGAAGGCGTTCCCCAACACGAACCAATCAGGAACTGCCACGCCCACTTATATGATCTCCGAATTCCTGTGACAGAAATTAGCGTTACACTGGCTGGAAGTCAATCGCTAAAGGCGCTTCTTCAGCGCCAATAATTGTTTGTATTATGATTGGTGTAAATCATGACAACACAGCAACTCAGGTACAGTCATTATCCTCAGCTAAAATAAGCCCATTCCTCAGCAACGACGCGTGGTGAGGCGAGCGCAGCGAGCCGAGCCAAGCTAGTGTGTATATATATATATAGTCTGGACGTCCGCCTTTGTCCGTCCTGATGAAGCCCCAACAAGGGCGAAACCAGGTCGGTAACTGTGAGTTTTGCATGCACTTGTGACAGTATCTGTATTTATAATCCGTAATGACGCACTGCTAGATGGTTCCTCTGGAACTTTGCAGGCAAGGCGGACGTGCATGGCGATGACGTCATGTTGTCCGCTCATTAGGTTGGAGAACCAGATTACAGATACCATTATTAGTAACTCCCAACCGCAACCAGGTCGACTCCATATGATGAGTGGATACCAGAGATAACGTTACCGCGTGGCAGGCGGTGCTTATCGCTCCCAGCAAGGTGCAGCAGCAGCTGTATGGGACACCTTGCTGGCGGTTCTCCACTGATGATATGAAGGTCGCATAGTGACTGATATAAAAACCGAAAGGGTCACAGAGTTACAAGTGTATGGAAAGCCTCACTGCGTTGCCCTGATGAAGCCCCAACAAGGGCGAAACCAGGTCGGTAACTCTGAGTTTTGCATGCACTTGTGACAGTATCTGTATTTATAATCCGTAATGACGCACTGCTAGATGGTTCCTCTGGAACTTTGCAGGCAAGGCGGACGTGCATGGCGATGACGTCATGTTGTCCGCTCATTAGGTTGGAGAACCAGATTACAGATACCATTATTAGTAACTCCCAACCGCAACCAGGTCGACTCCATATGATGAGTGGATACCAGAGATAACGTTACCGCGTGGCAGGCGGTGCTTATCGCTCCCAGCAAGGTGCAGCAGCAGCTGTATGGGACACCTTGCTGGCGGTTCTCCACTGATGATATGAAGGTCGCATAGTGACTGATATAAAAACCGAAAGGGTCACAGAGTTACAAGTGTATGGAAAGCCTCACTGCGTTGCCCTGATGAAGCCCCAACAAGGGCGAAACCAGGTCGGTAACTCTGAGTTTTGCATGCACTTGTGACAGTATCTGTATTTATAATCCGTAATGACGCACTGCTAGATGGTTCCTCTGAAACTTTGCAGGCAAGGCGGATGTGCATGGCGATGACGTCATGTTGTCCGCTCATTAGGTTGGAGAACCAGATTACAGATACCATTATATATATATATATATATATATATATATATATATATATATATATATATATATATAATCGTTAGATTAAATAAGACGCGGACGTAGCTTCAGGACGTCGATCTTTAATTGTCGATTAAAGTGTGGTATTCTTATTTGGTGAAATTCGGTCGATTTGAAGTGGTGAAAATAAAATGTGATCGTGGAAAATCGTAGCGAGGGGCTATTTTGAATCGGTTTTCGATTATTGCACCCTCCCATCACCCTCCCCCATCACCCTCCCGTCACCCTCCCGTCACCCTCCCGTCACCCTCCCGTCACCCTCCCCCATCACCCTCCCATCACCCTCCCATCACCCTCCCCCATCACCCTCCCATCACCCTGCCCCATCACCCTGCCCCATCACCCTCCCCCATCACCCTGCCATCACCATTCCGGGAGTAGTACGTCACCGCGTCACGAGGCACGAATGGTTCCATTGTGCACGCTTTCGTTTTATTTCCAAGTGCATCGAGTGTGGTATCTTATTTGGTGAAATTCGGTCGATTTGAAGTGGTGAAAATAAAATGTGATCGTGGAAAATCGTAGCGAGGGGCCATTTTGAATCGGTTTTCGACTATTGCACCGGATTATTGCACCCTCCCATCACCCTCCCCCCACCCTCTCATCACCCTGCCCCATCACCCTGCCCCATCACCCTGCCCCATCACCCTCCCCCATCACCCTGCCATCACCCTCCCATCACCCTCCCATCACCCTCCCATCACCCTGCCATCACCCTCCCATCACCCTCCCACCACCCTCCCATCACCC
Source organism: Myxine glutinosa (assembly GCF_964187855.1). NCBI lineage: Eukaryota > Metazoa > Chordata > Myxini > Myxiniformes > Myxinidae > Myxine > Myxine glutinosa. Next base: position 66,503,604 of record NC_136267.1, read on the forward strand.
TCCCATCACCCTTTATTGGACCAATTGACTTCTATAGGGTTGGTTTTCTAAGGCTTATATCAAAATATTAACTTATATCAAATGTCTTTTAAGACGAAAGCGCAATGACATCACCACGTCACGCGGCACGAATGCGCGCCTGTGTCGTTGGAGGTATTGACTTCTATAGGGTTGGTTTTCTAAGGCTTATATCAAAATATTAACTTCTATCAAATAAGTCTTTTTAAGGTGAAAGCGCGATGACGTCACCACGTCACGCGGCACGAATGCGCGCCTATGTCGTTGAAGGTATTGACTCATATAGGGGTGGTTTTCTAAGGCTGTAGGCCGCACCTCATTTTGTCGAATAAAGTGGTATTCGGGTGGTTCCGGTATTTGGGACCGCAGGGACGGAAAGTGCAGGTACGGGGTGCTTGGCACTCCCCAGCTGGCCTGCTCTGAAGGTTCGGATCGGGACACCGGGATTCATTCCGGTCGCCCGGTCGGCCCGGAGGTGGGGGTGCGGGGCCTGTCACGGAACGTCAAAACAAACGGCCTGCCGGGGCCGCCCAAAAATCGGGCGTGAGGGGCGCGTCCACTAATGGAACGCCTCTCGCTTCCCAGATCGAGGGCCACGTGGTCAGGAGAACCTCGTCCCTTCTGGTTGCCCTGCCGTCCCACCGGGAGCGCTGGCAGGGTGTACTTCAAACTAAGCTTAAGTGTTAAGTTCCTCCTTGCCCTCGCAAGGGAAAGGCTAGGGTCAAGCTCTTCCAAATTTCCAAACACTAGAAATCGGACGTCTCAAATTAATTAATTATTTGTTAATACATCTCAGTCGCCCGCGACCTCTCCAGCGCGGGCGTCGAACCAGTTCATTTCCGGGCGACCGGGCCGAATATGGGCCCGGCCGTGGCCGAAGCCGTTGATTCCGCCGTAGCACGCTAACGCGTAGGCTCGCGCGTCCCTGGTCCGCCGGGGCTCCGCGGGTGTCCTACCGTGCCCGGCACTGCTGATCTCTCAAACTTCCGGGAGTAGGTGCCGGTGCCCGGGGACGGAGTTCGCTGTCTAAACATGGTAGCGCTAGGCCAGTGGGACCGCCGGGACCCACGTGCACTCACAAGGTGTTCTGCGCGTGGGCGGCAGTATCAGACCGGGGCACCCAAACGCTCCCCGGCTAAAGTTATCCTGAAAGCGCCCACATTGTGCGGACAAACCTCACCGAGTCGAGGGCCACGTGGTCAGGAGAACCTCGTCCCTTCTGGTCACTCTGTGCCTATCGGCCGGCCTCGAAGACCGAAATTGTGACGGTGTCACCTATGTCACCTATGTCACCTATTAAATTAATCAAATTAATTTAATTAAAGATCGACGTCCTGAAGCTACGTCCGCGTCTTATTTAATCTAACGATTATTTATTCAATACAAATGAGACGCCCTGCTCGTACTTTGGAGTTTCTACTATTTCTTACAGTTATATATATATATATATATATATATATATATATATATATATATATATATATATATATATATATATAATTTCAATACACCCGGTCACAAGTGTGCCTCACTGACCGGGTCCTCAGTCGGGGTCTTCAGAATCATCCCGTTTCGTCCCTTCAACCTCGATACGGTCAGCTAAGGTGGGTCAGCAGGGGCACATACACATCCACATGCAGCAGCTACACCTGGATGCATACATTCCCCACCCCCAGCGAGTGAGAACACAGACTACAACAACAAAACCGCCTCCACCAGAAACCAGAATCAACACTCACTCTGTCTCTAGCTCACTGTACTCTCCTCTCTTCTTCTCGTGCACCTCCTCCACGTTCTCTTCCCAAGTTACAGACAATTCCCGTGAGATGACCTGTCTTGTTGCACCTGACGAGATGACAATGTCAGTCCGCAACGTTGTCACACAGATCTTCTTTGGGAATACAAATTTGTGCTTTAGGTCTGCCACCACCTGCCAATCACAAGCATATGACAGCCCTCTTGCTTTCCACCTCCTCCTCTTTCCACTTCTTAACACTTGGCCCTCTTTGACAAACAACACCTCTCCCCCATCGGTCTCCTTCTCCACTCTTCTCTCTCTCTCTCGATCTCAGCACCTCTTGTTGCACCATGTGCACTACCACCGCCAGCACCTGATCATGTCGCCACCTGTATTGTCCTGCTGCCAATGCTACTGAACATGCACTCAGTGCATGCTGCACCGTTCACAAACCTCCCCACAAATAACATCTCTCCTCCTGCAACAACCCCCACAATCTCAAGTTTACTGGTGATGGAAGCACATCATACGTTGCCCGCAACAGGAAATTCAACAATATTGGTATATTTATATATTTGTTGTTTCTCGAACATCTGAGTACTTTCTTACAATAATCATTCTAACTTCACTCGTTCTTGTAATGGGGATTTTTCGTTGTTGTTGGTTATGCGGTATCATGCATTTATATATTTTTTTGCTTTTGTAAAATTCATGATTTGAAGTACAATAAGGAGCATGACATTTCAGATTGTTTTGTTTCGTTTTTTCTTGACATCAAAACATATAGTAATCATAACCTCGAGTGCGTTGCCTGTGTAGTTTGGCTATTTATGTTTGAGACTAGCACAGATCTTAGTGGCAAGATTGGGTAATAAATGAAGCAAACAGATGATGCCACCTGATTTAAGCCGAGTTTATATGTCTTACTGTTTTGATCAAAAAGGTGGCTATTTTGATAAAAGCACTGCTTGGGTGTTTTATTTTAACATTAATTTTAATTTTAATATTAATACCCAATATTTTAAAAACGCTTGAATTTTTGGTTCAAATCTATAGCTTCGTTTCACTTTTCTACCAAAGCCATGGGACATACAATTTTATAGACCAATAGCAAGTCTCAGTGTGCACTCATTTAATATCTTAGAGGGCATCGCTCTGCCATAATCACAACCTGGACCCTTACTCTAACATCTGCTACCAGTTTTTCTTAGGTTAGAGGTGAGATTCTCCAGCATTCCTCACATATTGAGTCTTCTCGTTCTTTCAGATTTTGAGGTCATTGTTAGCGAGCCCACATTTGGCATTCAACACATCTCGCAGACTCCACCATCAAATTTGAACAATGAGTTCCTGGACTTGTCGCCGCATTTATCCCGTTTCCACATTATGAGGTCTGAAAATGCCCATTCTTTGCTGCACATCATGCAATATTGTTTATTGGCCACACTTTTGAAAGACTCAGCAGCTCTGACAAATTCTACCATGAAATGCAAAGGTTCATACAAAATGTTTTGAATGATGGTCCAATTGCGAGGAAAATGATTAGGACACATTTCCAATGACCTTAAGTGGGAGATAAACACCAATAACTGTGTGAAAAAGGCTCAACAATGGTTGTTCTTGAAAGTTTACAGATATTGAAGGTTGAAAAGTTTCGGTGTTGGCCGTCCTGTGTTGATCAAGTTCTATTGGGCAGTGATAGTGTCCTGACATCACTGTCGGTCACTCTTTGCATGGCAGCTCGACGTGGGACGACCGATCCCAACTCAACAGGATATTAAGACTGCTTGTAAAATTGTTGGTTACGATCTGCCTTCCGTCGAGAGCCTGTGCTCCAGTCGAGGAGCGAAATATACGTATGTGGTGGACACGAAAGCTCACTGGCGTGATGGCATCATTCCGCGCCCGAGGGGTAGGCGTGGCCTCGGGATATATACGAGGCGCGCAGCCCCGAGCACTCCAGTGCTACAGTAGGGCTCTTTCAATAAAGACTCTTTCAATTTACCGCATTGTCCGCTTCCTCCTTGGTAAGCAAGTAGCGCGCGTAGCACCGCGCTTCATTTGGTGACCTTGACGTTGGATCAGCCGTCACTGACCATCCGAACACGCTATAGCAATGGCAATCAACGCGGTCAAGCTCCCAGAGGTTGGTCGCCGACAAGTTTGTCTGGCATGGCCTCCGGAAGGCCGTCCGCGGCTGGACCAGGACGTGCCTCGCGTGCCAGCGCGCGAAGGTGCACCGACACACCCAGGCCCCATTGGCCCTGTTTACGGTGCCGGAACGTAGGTTCGACCACGTTCACGTGGACCTGGTGGGACCTTTGCCCCCCTCGCGGGGGGTTTCACCCATGTCCTCACAATGGTGGATCGCACCACCCGGTGGCCGGAGGCCGTGCCTTTGGCGGCGACGATGGCGGCGGACGTCACGCAGGCGTTCATCGCCACCTGGGTCACCCGGTTCGGCGCCCCCTCGGACATCTCGTCCGACCGCGGCACCCAGTTCACCTCGGAGCTCTGGGGGGCGGTCGCACGGGGGCTCGGGGTCCAGCTGCACCGAACCACGGCCTACCACACCCAGGCCAACGGCCTGTGCGAGCGGTTCCACCACTCGTTGAAGGCCGCGCTCCGGGCCACCCTCCGCGATGGCGGCTGGGTCGACAGGCTCCCCTGGATCCTGCTGGGCCTCCGGACGGCGCCCAAGGACGACCTGCGCGCATCCGCGGCGGAGTTGGTCTTCGGACAACCGCTGCGGGTGCCGGGCGAGTTCCTCCCCGACCCCACGGCACCATGGTCCACGGCGCAGGAGCGCTGCGCACTGCAGGAGACTGTCCGGAGGTTCGCCCCGGTGCCGACGGCGCACCACGGGCACCCACCTACGCACGTCGCCCCGGAGTTTCGCACCGCAGAGTACGTCTTCGTCCGGCACGACGCCCACTGGACACCACTGCGGCCCCCGTACGACGGGCCTTTCCGCATCCTGGAGACCGGGGTGAAACATTTCACCTTGGACATCGGCGGTACTCCCGACCGCGTCTCCGTGGACCGCCTCAAGCCGGCCCACCTCGACGTGGACCACCCACCGCCGGTGGCTCGGCCCCTGCGTCGGGGCAGCCCCCCTGCGGGCGGACCCCCGGCACCGCCCAGCCCCGCCGGCATGCCGCCCCCCGGTCCTGCACCCATCCCGGGTGCAGCCGGAGGCATTTCAGCGGGCATCCCTGCACCCCGGACGCCGCCAGTCGCCAGAGGGCGCTTCAGCCGGGTCATCCGTTTGCCCTGCAAACTGACCCTCCAGGTGCGTGGGAATTCTGGGGGGGGCGCGTGTGGGCGGGCACGAAAGCTCACTGGCGTGATGGCATCATTCCGCGCACCAAGTGGGCGTCGGCAATGCCCGAGGGATAGGCGTGGCCTCGGGATATATACGGGGCACGCAGCCCCGAGCACTCCAGTGCTACAGTAGGGCTCTTTCAATAAAGACTCTTTCAATTTACCACGTTGTCCGCTTCCTCCTTGGTAAGCAAGTAGCGCGCGTAGCACCGCGCTTCACGTATATATATTGTCACGACTTTTGGCTTCTGTTGGGTAAGATAAGCGATCTTTAGTACAACTATAGTTATTTCATTGTATCTCTTTCGTTAAGTATACTGTAATACGTGTGATTATATATGCTTTGCTTATATATTAGATAGATGCCCTCCCCCCTTCCATACAGAGTTTCGACCCTTTCAGCCCATCGTGTTGCATGTTTCTCTCCCGCATCTGTCTCGGTCTTTTCCATCCAACCCTAATCGGAACCGGCTGCTTTATGTTTTTTCATGGCCAAATAATGGATCAAGAATGATTCACGCTCACATTCGACGGTGCAGCCTCCTGAGCGTGCCGAACTCTGAAGCCTCGGCCTAGTGTCTGGCGTGCTTATATCCTCTTTATTAATGAGAAATCCTTCGGATGTAAATGAATACTCGTTTTACTCATCACACGTTGCACATCATGTGCAGCGGATTTCACCTCCCTGCGCATTGTATTTATTGTTATTTAGAAAAACGCTTCTATCCACTGCCCGTGAGACTCAGTTTGCAAGCCACCATCTACAATTCCAATAGAAGAGACATATTTATTATTTTATGAAAAAATGGTTTTCGAGTTTGTTTTATCCTCAAAATTAGACCATAGTGAACACACATTTGTGTTCAAAGATTGGCCTTTAAAACCTACCCTTATGAACGGGGACAGACATCTGTAAAAACACACAAACTGACTGTTTTATATGGTAGATGAGGTGCAGTTTCATCTGTGTTACTGATGTTATTTCATGAACATTTTAATTCCAGGATTATAATACATGCACGGACAGAAGTACTTCAACACTCGGCAATTATACCACAATTTACCGCATGATTCTCTCCCCCATAAACTTCCCCACAAAAAAAGACAACAGAAACAAGTCAGAAAAAAACCTTAAAATACAACGAAAATACATGTCGGGATGTTATTGCAAAAAAACCAACAAAACAAAGAAGGACGAGGAAGGAATGACACCACAATATGACACGACGATCCTTTTACGTCTTGCTTTCACGACATATTTTGACATTTTCCCCCTTGATCCCACAACAAATAAAATACACAGTTACACCAAACCACACTACAAATCTACAACTACCTCTCACATAGACATCTTCATACAATTGTATAAAACACACACACACACACACACACACACACACACACACACACACACACACACACACACACACACAGCTTGATTGACTTTTGGTACCATGTGTTCCGTGAAAGGTAATTGAATTTCTTTGTTCCTGTTTAAGAATATAAACTTAATCTGTACAATTAGCTGTACATGATGCTTACATTAAATGTTTATTTGTACTGTATAATACTTTATTGGTCATGAAGTCCTTCATGTTTAGTACATATCGCCGAGTTCATCCATGTCATTGGCATCCCAATCGTTTAATGGAGAGTTGAATCAGGCGTATTTATTACATTATGATTAGTGAATCCCCAGCAAAACTGGATTCTTAAAACATCCAGAATTTCCCACAATTCTGCACGAAAGGGCCTATCAAAACTGCTGAGACCCCAGTTTGTACCTCTTCCCTGTGTCTGCAGCACATCTATGCTGTACATCAAGCAGTAAGTGGAATCATCTTGTGAAATGGGCCTGGGTTGGCCTTTTGGCTTTCCAAGCTGAGCGCATTACTTATGATGTTGGGTTCCCGTATACTGTGGCGAGATTCGTCTGCTGTCTGCTAATGTCCCTGTTATTCCAGTAAAAGTAAAATGGCGTCTCTTAATTTCATAATCCAACACGCGATAAATGTGCGAGCTTTTCTTACTATTCGAGTAAGATGGGGGGACAGCAAGATCCTCCTGTTGGGAAACGTTGGGTAAAATCTCCTTCGCCATGACTTCATGTAAATTCCTCAATCCAGGTTAAATTTTAGTTGAGAATGTGTACACCAGAGGAAAAAACAGAAGAGTTGGCTCGCACCAAATTGACTGCGCAGGGTAAGTATTCTATGAATACCATCTAGTTAATATATGGGGGAAAAAAAATCAGTTTGAGCCAGCTTGCCAATCAGAAGTTCCTTCCTTGCCACAAAGGTGTGGCTGCATGGGCTATATCTGAAGAATCTCCAAACTCATTATTTTAGACCCAAAATCTCCTCTGTTATGAATCTGACATTTGTTTCAGGTATACGAGCATCACCAACATGTTTTGCTGTTAAAGTTGGAAATGATATGCACCTGAAAATAAATATTTTGCCAGACCTCCTGAAGAAGGTTAAAATGAATATGGTTCAAATGATAAATTCCATCACCACAGCAGAAAACTCGGAATGTACTCAGTAGAGCACATAACTCCACCAGGCTGAACAGTTTACGTTTTGTATCCCACTGATAGGCCGGATCTGGATTCGGACATGAAACAAAATCTAATCGGCTCGTTCGTGTCACCTAACCAACTCATTCAATAAGTTTTGTCATAATCCATCCAAAACTTTTTGAAATATCGTACAAAACATCGTTTTAAGCTCCATTTCTCAATGGAGAAGACTCAATTTTTAAAATGTCATGCATTATCTGATCTGGATCCGAATCTTCACCAAAATTGAATCAATTCGTCCTTGTTACAGACCCAACGTGTCCACCAAATGTGAAATCCGTCCACAACTTTTTGAGATATCCTGTTTCTATGCTGACAGACAGATACACAGACAAACAGACAGGGGTGAAAACATAACCTCCATCCACCTTCAGTGGCAGAGGTAACTACTGTAGATGGTAATCATAGAATTCTTACCCTGCGCAGTCAATTTGTTGCGAGCCAACTCTTCTGTTTTTGAACATTGTTTTTCTTTTATCCAATATGGCGGCCAGACCACGTGAGCGATGACATCATAAATTTATATTCTCTAATATAATTATTGCATAGATCATGCTAAATACATTTCAAACTGATCAGACTAAGCGTTGTCCCTGTCGAATTATGACGTCATAATTTATCACCAATGATGTCATCGTTAGCAACACCTATTCCCCATATGGAGTTCTTTACAATGAGGCATGTTTAAATTTTTTCCATGCAGCGGTTTTGGAGATATAGAGGTGCAACATTTTTCGGTTTTTCCAAGATGGCGTCTCTACCACGTGACCTATGACGTTATAATTATCATTAAAAAATTCTACAGGAGCCGCACATATTCTGAAAATTTCGTGTCTATCAGACTAACAGTTGCAGAAGAATTTTTGTTTTATTCATACTGATCACATCAAGCGTTGTACTTGTCGAATTATGACGTCATAATTAAGGCACCGATGACATCACCATCAACATGTCTTAATCCCCATGGTGAGTACTTGACAATGAGCCATGTTTCAATTTTTTTCCATTGAGCGGTTTGGGAGATATAGAGGTGTAACGTTTTACCAAGATGGCGGCCGTACCATGTGATCTATGACGTCATAATTATGAATAAAAAAATTATACAGGCGGAGGCGCATCTGTGGTAAAATTTCGTGTCAATCGGACCAACGGTTACCGAGAAAATGAATTTTTAAAATGCAGACACGGCACACGGCAACGGTACACGGCTTACAGCACACAGCACACAGCATACGTACATAACTGAATGCTTAAGGGTGTAGTACTGGTGAAAAATTGAGAAAACTACATCGGTACCTTTGAGAGGCCTTTACACAAAAAGAAAGTCAAGTTAATATCTAGTTTTCAGTTTTTCTTGAAAGATATAATCTTGGCTTTGACTCAGACCAGTTTCAACGCTTCTTTGTCATATTACATGCATATAATTTGCATAAATTAGACCGTCAATAAAAAACAAGGAAAAACAAAGAACACATTTCTACTTCTATCTTCTATGTCACCGATCATTCTTTTCACACAAAACTTGGTACATGTATTATACATGTGTTACTCTACTACCTGATGAGAGGATTTTGTGAAATTATGTCAAATGTTCACTAATTAGCTAATTATGCCAATTACCAGATAAAACTTGGTTGTCCTTCAATAAATCCACAATGGCTACTCCTATAAACAAAAGCCTTCATCATTTTAAAGGAAGTGATATTCTGAATATCCTGTCCAAATTTCAGCCCAAAAGAATGATGCAAATTTAAAGTTATAACAAATTTCATGCAAAATATTATATTTCTTGTAAATTGCGTGTAAAGATAACAATAATTAGGGGTACTTCTATGACCTCTAATAGCATGGTTCTTGTTTATAAGACTATAAGGAAACTGTTCAGCTAAAAAAAAAAATCAAAAAAAAAATCACCTGTTCACCAGTACTACACCTTTAACCCAGCTTTTGGCTTCGCGAGCGCAGGGTAACAATACAGCACTACATGGCATGGAAAACAATGAGTCATATAAACAAACATTGATTAAAAATCAATTCACAATGATTCAATAAATAAATTCACAGTATAGGAACAAATATTCAGGAAAAGAAAAGAAAAGGTAATAACTAATAGGAAGTAAAAAGGAATCTCGAGTTGTAAAAATGTAGCACACATGAAGAAGGTGGTACAATAGTATGGGTATGTGATGGTTCATTGATAACAGGTTAAAACATAATGGTCACACCTTGTCGTCGGCCACAATAAATTATCCTCGAGTACAGCAGATGTGCGAAAGTAGGCAGAGAAATGCAGGATAAAAACACAAGGAAAAGCCTTTGCAAATGGATATCCAGCTTCTCAACACCTGAAGCTGAAAAAACTATTTGCACAAATCCTACCACGTGCAGGTGGAGGGAAGCAGGTGAAAGGTTTTTTTTTTATTTTAAATAAAGTAGTTTACTCAGAAGCAAGTGCGAGTTGCAGTTTCAGGAGCTGTCGCATTCTCCTTGTCAACAGCAGCTGGAAAAGCTGAAGCGTTGCAGCCTCAGATCTTTCAGCTCTCACTACCAATGGAGAGTGACCAATTCGAAAGCATAATCCTGGTGTGGTATCATTACACACTTATTGAAGATACCAATTTTACAGACACTTCCATCACACACACACATACACACACACACACATACACAAACACACACACACACACACACACACACACACACACACACACACACACACACACACACACACACACACACACACACACACACACACATATATATATATATACAGACACGTGAAAAAGTAAGTACACCCCATGTAAAGTTTTGACTTTTTCAACATATTTCAACATACAGCCATTTGATCTTCATTTCAACAATATTGAAAGATAAAGGTGATATAATATAACAAATATCATATAACATTTACATTTTGTAGTCTATTGTATAATTTAAATAAACATAAATGCAAATTTCACATGTGGAAAAAGTAAGTACACCCCTACATTTATCACTACTTCGAATACCTAAAATTAGAATCAGGTGCACCAGCTCAGGTGCAAATGATTAGAACATCGTTGGAGAGGATCTTGGAGGAACCTGTCTTATTTGAACCTCAGACATTTAGTTTGGTTTACTCTTTGTTGTTGAAGTGTGCGGCATCACCATGCCTAGATCAAAAGAGCTCTCTGAGGCCTTCAGAAAGAAGGTTATAGATGCCTACGAGTCAGGAAAGGGATTTAAAAAGATCTCCAAACAATTTGAAATCAATCATTCGACTGTACGGAAGATCATCTACAAGTGGAGAAGATTCCAAACAACTGCCAACTTGTTCAGGCCAGGCCGCCCCAGCAAGTTCAGCCCAAGAACAGACCGCAAGATGCTAAAAGAAGTCTCTAAGAACCCCAGAATATCATCACGAGACCTACAGGTAGCTGTTGCCACTGTTGATGTCAAAGTGCACGAGTCTACCATTAGAAAGAAGCTGCACAAATTTGATCTACATGGGAGGTGTGCCAGGAGGAAACCTTTGATGTCCAGAAAGAACATCAGGGCAAGACTAAAGTTTGCCAATGAACACCTAGGCAAAGACCAGCACTTCTGGAACAATGTGCTCTGGGAAGATGAGTCAAAGGTAGAGCTATTTGGCCACAGTACCAGAAGACATGTTTGGCAAAAACCAAAAACAGCATTTGGCCACAGGAACCTGATACCAACTGTAAATCATGGTGGTGGAAATATTATAGTTTGGGGCAGCTTTGCTGCATCAGGGCCTGGGCAGCTCACCATCATAGAATCCACTATGAATTCTTCATTGTACCAGAGGGTGCTTGAGGATAATTTGAGGCCATCTGTCAGAGAGTTGAAGCTCAACCGATGTTGGACCTTGCAACATGACAATGACCCTAAACATACCAGTAAATCCACCAAGGAATGGCTGAAAATCAAGAAATGGCGGATTCTGGAATGGCCAAGTCAAAGCCCGGATCTAAATCCCATGGAGATGTTGTGGGGGGATTTGAAACGAGCTGTGCATGCAAGAAACCCCTCAAACATCGCACAGCTGAAAGAATTCTGCATGGAGGAGTGGGCAAAAATTTCTCCCAGTCGATGTCAGAGACTGGTAGGCAGTTATAAGAAATGCCTACTTGAGGTTGTTTCTGCCAAAGGGGGCAATACCACCTATTCGAGCCAAGGGTGTACTTACTTTTTCCACATGCGAAATTTGCATTTATGTTTATTTAAATTATACAATGGACTACAAAATGTAAATGTTTCATGATATTTGTTATATTATATCACCTTTATCTATCAATATTGTTGAAACTAGGACGTGCCCGTACGTGGGTGCCCGTACGTGCGTGCAAAAAAGCATGCGTGCAAACAACAACAAAAAAAAACTTTGAAACCACGTGGCAGTAACGACCACAGAACCCCCCCCCCTCTATTTACATGAAATGGTTTGGTCCATTCGCAACGACCACAGAACCCCCCCCCCCCCCTCTATTTACATGAAATGGTTTGGTTCATTCGCAAAGCCAAAGCGAACGGCTAAATCGCCATAGCTCGGTAACTACTTCTCCGATTAATTTCAAACCTTGAAAAGGCACATCCTCGGGTCCCCAGCAATATACCTGGCAAGTTTCAAGTATATCGGACCGGTAGTTGTCGAGAAACAGCGGTAACAGACAAACAGCGGTAACAGACAAACAGACAAACAGACAAACAAACAAACAAACAAACAAACAAACAAACAAACAAACACACACACACACACACACACACACACACACACACACACACACACACACACACACACACACACACACACACACACACACACACACACACACACACTACTGGAATTATAGATAGATGAAGATGAAATAGCTGTATGTTGAAATATGTTGAAAAAGTCAAAACTTTACATGGGGTGTACTTACTTTTTCACATGACTGCATATACACTATATGACCAAGTTTATGTGGACACCCAAACACCACACATCTTATTCCAAAGTTATGGGCATTAGTATGGATTTCGTACATACACACACACACATCCCCCCCCCCCCCCCCTCCACACTCACATCCCCCCCTCCACACACACATACACACACACACACACACACACACACACACACACACACACACACACCATTAGATACAGTCCCTCGCGATAGATGGAATGATTGTGAACAATTGGATAATTGGTGAAATTGGTGAATCAGAGTATTCTGACTTCAGTACGTCAACTTGGTTAAAGCTGTTTGAAAACAACATGCTCATGATTTAGTTGTGAGTTTATGGGCTAAAACTTATTTTTTTTCTTTCAACCATTGATCACAGAAGAGCCTGGTGTTGGCTTAGCGGTTAGGGTGCCGGCCTGGGATCCTTAGATCCTGGGTTTGAATCCCGGTCGATCGTTGAACTAACACCAGGGGTTTGATCGTTGAACTAACACCACTCAGCTTGTCATCCTTCTGAGGTCGTCAAATTGAGTACCAGTTCACTGGTAATTCCCTGTGTGTTGCAAAAGGTGACCAACAGGGTTGGTGGCAGGAAGGGCATCCGGCCATAAAACATTGCTTCAAAAATGGGACCACGGTGCACAAAAAGTAAAAAGGGGGACCACGGTGCCCGAAAAAGTCAAAAAGGGGGACCACGGTGCCCTAAAAAGTCAAAAAAGGGGACCATGGTGCCCCAAAAAGTCAAAAAGGGGAACACGGTGCCCGAAAAAGTCAAAAATGGGGACCACGGTGCTCTAAAAGGTCAAAAAAGGGGACCACAGTGCCCTAAAAAGTCCAAAAATGGGACCATGGTGCCCTAAAAAGTCAACAAATGGGACCAAGGTGCCAAAAAAAGTCAAAAAAGGGGACCACAGTTCCCGAAAAAGTCAAAAATGGGGACCACAGTGCCCTAAAAAGTCAAAAAAGGGGAGCAAGGTGCCCGAGAAAGTCCAAAAGGGGGACCACGATGCCCTAAAAAGTCAAAAATGGGACCACGGTGCCCGAAAAAGGAGACCATGGTGCCCGAAAAAATCAAAAAGGGGACCACGGTGCCCGAAAAAGTCAAAAAGGGGGACCACGGTGCCCGAAAGTCAAAAAAGGGGACCACGGTGTCTGAAAAAGTCAAAAAAGGGGACCACGGTGCCCGAAAAAGTCAAAATTGGGGACCACGGTGCCCTAAAAGGTCAAAAAATGGGACCACGGTGCCCTAGAAAGTCCAAAAATGGGACCACAGTGCCATAAAAAGTCAAAAGGGGGGACCACGGTGCCCTAAGAAGTCAAAAAAGGGGACCAAAGTGCCCGAAAAGTCAAAAAAGGGGATCAAGGTGCCAGAAAAAGTCAAAAAAGTGGACCAAGGTGCCGGAAAAGGTCAACAAAAGGGGACCACGGTGCCCGAAAAAGTCAAAAATTGGGACCACAGTGCCATAAAAAGTCAAAAAAGGGGATGAAGGTGCCAGAAAAAGTCAAAAAGGGGACCAGGGTACCCCAAAAAGTCAAAAAAAGGGGACCACGGTGCCCGAAAAAGTCAAAAATGGGGACCACAGTGCCATAAAAAGTCAAAAAAGGGGACCAAGGTGCCCTAAAAAGTCAAAAGATGGGACCATGGTGCCCGAAAAAGGGGACCATGGTGCCCGAAAAAATCAAAAAGGGGGACCACGGTGCCCTAAAAAGTCAAAAAAGGGGACCAGGGTGTCCGAAAAAGTCAAAAAAGGGGGACCACGATGCCCTAAAAAGTCAAAATGGGACCAAGGTGCCCAAAAAAGGGGACCATGGTGTCCGAAAAAGTCAAAAAGGGGGACCACGGTGCCCTAAAACGTCAAAAAATGGGACCACGGTGCCAGAAAAAAAGGCCAACCTTTGCTCGCTCTGTGGGAAAAAATGGCCTCTAAAGGTGGTTCATTGATCACAGAAGACTTCAGGATTTGACAAGTAGTTCTTATGAGTTATACCTGGGTTGAAGTCTACGTTCCTCAAAGCATGACCATTCTCTAGTTCTCTATAGATTCAGATGATCGAGAGAAAATTCGAAAGTTTTTAGCCACCTTCAAAATGCTACCTGATACAACAACAACAACATGCATATTAAAAGGCCATTTTCCCAGCTAGAGCGGGGGTTAGCCTTGCGGTCCCCATGACAATCTTCTCCATTTTGCCCTATTTTCTGCATCTCTCCTTGTTAACCCCCTTGCCCACATTTCTTCTTCCACCATCTTTAGCCAAGTCTTTCTCGGCCTTCCCCGTCTTCTACTTCCTTCTACATTCATTTCCATCACTCTTCTCAACCAGTCACTTTCATCCTTCCTCAACACATGACCAAACCATCTCAACCTGTTCCTCTTCACAGCATCAATCACAGGCAATATTCCCATCATCTTTCGCAATTCATCATTTGTCTTCCTCTCTCTCAACGATACTCCGCACATCCGTCGAACCATTCGCATTTCCACCCTTTCCAACCTTCGTTGCTGCTCCGTTGCTGCTCCACCTTACCTGATACAGTGGTAAGGAATTGTTCAGCAGTGTGGTACAGAGGGCTTTCCAGGAAACACCACCTGCCACACAGTAACATTATCTCTGGTATCCACTCACTATATGGAGTCGACCTGGATGCGGCTTTCCAGGAAGCCAAAAAGTCTATTATGTATTCCAAGAACAGGATTGATTTCAGAACACTGCCTCAAGGGATGTCAGTTTAAAAGAGACTGGTGGAAAAGAGGATGCCATCAAGAGCAACATGCTGCTTTTGTGTATTGTGAAAACTGGCCAGCCATGCATATAAATGAGCCTGAATGCCTTTATTGAAATGCCTAGTTTACAGCCCAGAGTGGCAAATTGTGTAGAAGGCATGGGATATTTGTAAAGAGACTGTTCTGACCTCTTCCTTGAACCTCAGCACCTTGATTCATTGCGATGTCCATCATGGTTGCATCTTTTGTGAAGGAAAGACAAGGATGAGAAGGACATATGACAGACTGACTTGACTGGATGCCATTAGCTCTTGTAGGATGGGGCCAAAGGATAAAGTGCAGACTTCAGGTAAGACTGACTCTTGTGTCTCCTTTACCGGATGTCAGGCACACATGTTGAGCTACATTATATATTTAGATTAGAAGTCTGTAATTTAAGCCTTTTATTTATTGTCCAAAATAAACAATCTCATTTAAATGATACATCATGTAACAGCTCAGCCACCTTATGTGACGTGCTGTGCTGGAGAAATATTGACCTGAGGGTTCAGGATGTAGGGGTAGAGAATCCAGTATGATGAAATAAATGTATGATGCAGCTCAGGAGCCATCTTTGGTGGAAACACCTCGATCTGATTAAGAAAAGGTTCAAATGCTGCAGAGTTTGCTTTAGTGCTGATTAGGTAGAAGTCCTATTTGAAATATAAAATATCTGCCTTAGCAAAGTGCCTGCTTTATGGGTGTCGTGTGTATGTATGTATGTATGTATGTATGTATGTATGTATGTATGTATGTATGTATGTATATATATATATATATATATATATATATATATATATATATATATATATATATATAATATATAATATATATATATATATATATATATGTATATATATATATATATATGTATATATATATATATATATATGTATATATATATATATAAATATATATATATATATATATATATATATACATATATATATATATATATATATATATACATATATAATTATGTATGTATGTATGTATATATATATATATATATATATATATTGTTACAGACGCGGTTGTGGATGTTGGTTTACCGAGCGGTTTGGTATGACCGCGTCTGCACGTTTACCCGATTATACTCGAACGTTTGCCGAGTCGCGCTACGCTAAATCAATTGAGGAAAAGGACACAACGGCTGGGGTAACATGACACGACACCAAGGGTTCAGTTCTCAAGACCTCCGGAGGAGGTTATAATATTGCGGAAGGTCAGATTACAGGGATGAGAGAGACAGCATAGTAAGATAGGCACTTAATTACGGTCTTATAGTAGCCCCGACAGACGACAGATAAACAGGACAAAACTGACTCACACGGGGATTGATGGCAAGGAAAGCGGGTAGTCGATGGCTCAAGGTGCACCTTGGCTCAGGGACAGAATCGACCCGGTCCGGTCCAATAGATGCGGGGAGGTCGCTCAGCGCTCGGAGGTCGCGACTTGTCGTTTCAAGCTGGGGGCGCATCTGATCTCACATCCGGTAAGTTGCTGCGTATATCCGGCGGGGAGTGACACGCCCTCGGCTCGTTAGCTCCGCCCCAGATGGAATCGGCCCGTTGCTTCTCATTGGGTGCGGGGGGTTACCGGCTCCGCCCTTGACGAGGGGCCGACAGGCAGCCCCTTCGTGGTAACCCCGTCGGCGCACATGGGTAATGGCTGCTAACCGAGCCGGAGTGAGGACGCACACTCCCCGCGCGCTGTTGTGGTAGTTGTTGTTGTAGTTGTGGTTGTAGTTGTTGTTGTAGTTGTTGTGGTTGTTGTTTCATGGGGAAGATGGGAGGAGGTATGGGGAGGTCCTAAACTCACTACTGGTGCCATACGATCACATTCTGGTGCAACGAAGAGTCAGAATTAATGGAAACGAGTCCTTAACTGACATAGACTAAGAATAACTAGCAAGATGTCCGAAAGTTGTCTACGTGAGATGCGGTGGACCTGGGCACGACATTTAATGGGGGAAAAAGGGGAAGGTCGGTTCTACAGAGTGTTATTTACAGGCAATGGGACTAGGGAATGGGGGATTGGGGATAGTTGGGGAGTATTGGGGGAAATAGGGGAATATTTACAAGCGGATATGGAGGCCAAATGCCATATCCGCAACATTGCACCCTTCTCTACCCTCGGGGCGTCCCGACCCGATAAATTTTTACCTATTTTAGTGTGGCACTCAGATGTAGTTCCCTCTACTATTAACTCTACCCTGAGTGCGACAGTTTTACAGATATTCACAAATGAGTAAATATGTCCCCCTGCGACGTTGCACCCTTCTCCTCACAGAACCACACCCACAGGATAACCGAATCGCGGAAAGAATTCTCAAACTAAACATACAGCCGGTAGGGAGCATTATTTACACAAGACTACGCTGATATTTACACTACGATCCAGGACCTGTTTTTGGAGGAACACATGCAGATGTTATGCATAGAGAGAGCACGCATGCCAGCATCGATACACCAACCCACGAGTGCTCTGTGGCCTTACGGCCTTTAATAATGTGCAGAGCACCCCATCCAAGCACCAAAAGCACCACCCCATCACACAGTCAGCACCATCCGGTGCACCAATAAAGTGTCTATAAATCACGGTGTGGTGTCGCAGCCGGCCGATGGTCTGCCGCTGGTCTTGCCTTCGTGTGGTGCACTTGGCCTTCTTACTGCTTTCAAAAATAAAGAAAGGCGCCAACCGCGTCCATTTCTGTATTGTGGCCGTCAGGGGCCAACTATTAGTGGTTCACCTGTATGGCATAGGTGCCACGTTGACCCAGAGGTCCATCCACGGGTGGTGCTTGGTCGCAAAAGAATTGCGGTCCATTGTGGGTGGCCACCAAAATTGCGGTCCATATGGTGTACCGATCCAGGCAGCAAGCAGCGAAAGTGCAGGCCCACAACTGCGGAGCCAGCACCTCTCTCTCCTCTCTCTCTGCCCCAAAGCCAGATCCTCGGAGGTGGGAGACAAAAGAAGCAGACAAGTGAGTAAGGTGGTAAGGGCGCAAAAGTGCACGCAATGTAAGGTAATGCACACTGGGGGCACATGGGAACCAGGTGAGACAGGTACGTTCCTACCGTACGCCCCCCCCCCCACCAGGTAACCTACATGGCCCCTCCCTTACCCCTTACTGTATCCACAAAACACAACACTACTCATAAACATCTATTTTACTTATCAACAAACGTCCCTACTGTCTTCCCCGTTCCTCCCATAAACCAAATTCGTCTTCTCTCCCTCCTAACCAATCAAATTTGCCATTTTCAACTTTCATCATAATTTGCTATCACCAATTCATCATCAGTCCCTCCTTGGGAGGGAGAGATGGAATCACCCCAATGTCTCATCCACGTCGTGATGCGTCTCACAAATCCACAGCAATCTCATTTCCTGCAACAAAACAAAGAAAACACAGGTGTGGAGTCATCATCACCACAGGTAAGTGGCTGCGTATGGTGCGACAGGTTCATCAATCCTAACTATTTCCTAAATGACTTTAACAACTTTACATTACCCGGGGTCTTTCTCCTGCCAAACCATTGGCCCTCTTACACTATGGGTTCTAAAAACCAATGCCCATTGACCAAACTGTGGTGCTTTTCAATTTGGGGTCTCACTCCCCCGATTCATCTCCCGGTGCCCTCGCACAATTTCTGGGCCGCGACGTGTACCTCTCCCAGCGGGTCTACCCACCTGCACACCTCCACCACTGCAGTTGCCACCCAAGCTTACCTAGCTCCTCACCCTAACCTAACTACCTGGGGAAGGCCCTCTGGCGCTCTCCCCACTCGGTGCCCTCTCTGGCACTGGGCTGCCCGATCCACACCCGGGATCCTCAGGCACCCACTCACAACTACCGGCTCCCAGAGCCCACCTGCGGCCTCACCTGGCCGACATCCTCACAGTGGTGGAGTGCCCAACCAACTACACACACTAACAGGCTAAACGCCCAGCCATTTCCACAACACTAATGCACCCATCCACAATACCATTCTGTCACCCGCACCACAAATGCCAATATCCAACCACAATTTACCTATACCCTCTACCTAACACTTACACTACCCGCCCCGGGTATCCGTGATGGGGGTCCACTCTTCCCCCATTCACACCTTCGCACCATGCACACCACTCCGTACCACTTACTCCAACTCTCTCCACACACCTGTACTTGCACACCTGTGCTCACTCTTGGTGCCTCCTGCACCCTTCTCTCCCCAAGCGCATTCGCGCTGATCCACAACACTCACTACTCATACACTGCTCCACACACCTGTCCAGTTGCACACCTGTGCAATCACACCTGTTCAATTCTCACACACACGGCATCATCTCAGCTAACTACTCCCTTCTGAAACTTGCGCTTCCCAGTCGTCCCTTTAAACTATTGCGCTCCCACGTCATTATCATCCACACTAAACTACCTGCGTCCCCACTACAGGTATCAGTCACTAACTAATCTTAACGTCACCTAATGTCATCTTCTAGGGCCCTATCAATATCCTAACCCACCCGGGCTAGTTTTCACTGCCATACACCCCATAAGCTATTGCGCATTTGCCCCCACTCGTGAGGGATGGTGGATTGGCCATCCCATCACAGGGGGCATCTCCCACTACCAATTTTGCCCATGAAATTTCAACAAATCAAAAATTTTGCCAATCACTACTCATCATCTGCCAATC
Organism: Myxine glutinosa; assembly: GCF_964187855.1. Classification (NCBI taxonomy): domain Eukaryota; kingdom Metazoa; phylum Chordata; class Myxini; order Myxiniformes; family Myxinidae; genus Myxine; species Myxine glutinosa. Next base: position 66,523,669 of record NC_136267.1, read on the forward strand.
ATTACTGCCAATCCTTTGCCAATCATCAAATTTTGTTTTTCTAATTTCGGGGCTAAAACACTATCCTCATCACCCAGTCTACTCACTAATGCCTCTCGGTGCGCCAATTGCTGTCCAAAGCCCGGCTTCGTAAAGCCGAGCAATGAATGCGGGTTGTTTGGTGCCAGCGGCTGGACACGTCCCGCATTCGGTGCAGGGAAGGAGGTTTACCAGGGCCGAGATCCCACGCACCACCTCGGCGTGGAGCCATCCAATGTCCCGATCTCGACCTGCCGGCACGTCTCAACAAAACGTGGTCGCCATGACGACCCTTCCTATCCAGCCGCCCGCTCCGCCTAGTGGAGCACGGACGCGGCCGTTCAAAGCGAGGCCCGGCACGCACCGAGGGCCCGATTCGGCTAAAAGTCGACCTAACCTCTAACCCGGTTACCGTCGATGCTTCACCTGGATGCTTACACCCCGCAGCCCGTTCCTTGCTCACACATCCAGCCGTCTCCATGCTCCTCGTCGTACCTTTCCTTACACACCCAGGTACTCTCATTCCACTCACAACCTTGGTCACACACCTGACCACTGAACACTTTGGCACACATTCGTTGGTCGCACACCTCACCAACACACCTCTTCGCGCCCCCTCCTCGGTCACCTCCTCTGTGACAATCACAGGTGTGCTCTCATTCGCACACCCAACCACGTGCCTCACTACCAATTCCAGCGTGCATTCCCACTCACGCTCTACCATTCCAGGTGTGCTTCCTTTCTCACCTGTCACAACCAACTCACGCTCCGTGTCACTCTTACTACTCTCACCTCCATTCTTGACAGCGCACTCACCCTCACTCCCGACAGCGCACTCTTTCCTCATGCACCTGTCCGTTACACACCTTTCTCGCGCACACTCTTGCGCACACTCTCCCGTCACACCCTCTGTAACACTCACCACAGGCGTGCATTCTTCCTTGCCTTTGACAGCGCACTCTTTCCCCATGCACCTGTCCGTCACACACCTTTCTCGCGCACACTCTTGCGCACACTCTCCCGTCACACCCTCTGTAACACTTACCACACCGCGCTTCCATGTGCTCCCTCGCACACGCGCTACGACCGACTCACTCTCGCCAGCACCCTCACTCCTGGGCACGCACTTTTTCCTCACACACCCCAGAGTCGGACTTTCTCGCACACCTCCTCTTTCGCACACCAGACCTGTCGCACACTTCACCAACGGCCTCTCGCGAACACCCGGGTCCATCTCGACCCCCAAGCTTCTTAAATCACCTGGCGCATCATACGCACGACCATATTGGTCACCACTTACACCGGGTCCTCTTCCTCTTCGCTTCTCCTCCATCACCTGCGAATCCCTCATCCGGTTAATGAGCACACCATCACGATCCGAACACAGACTTTGGACCAATTCTTTTACTTCCTCCTTTATCTCTTTCTTATCCTCTCTCCGTCGCTTCTTAATTTCGCTCACCCCTTCTTCCACTTCTTCTAATTTCTGCTTCACCTCTTTTATTCCCCGGTACGTCTCCTCAAGCTCGTCCTCCAAGGCTACCTTGACCGTTTCCATGTGCGTCCTCACCTGCCGGTCCTTCGTCTCCATTACCTCTGTCACCTCGTCCAACCTCGTTGTCAGTCCCTCACGTACCATCTGACATTCCCTCTTCGTCGCTATCAAGTCATATTTTAGTTCTTTCTGTGTCGCCTTTAACCCTCCTAATACCGCAGTGTTCCTTTGAACCTGCTCCGTTAGTCCTTTTTGTCCCTCCGTCAGCTGTTCCACCTCCTGCGTCAGGTCCTCTATGCCCCCTTGTAATTTTACAGTCCCCTTTCTCACCTCGTTCTCCATGCGCTCCTTACAGTGCCTCACCTCCTCGCGCACTCCTCCGACCTCCTCACTCACCCCTCTTCTGATCTCCTCTCCCATCACTTGCATCTCCTGCCCAGATGCCACCCTCATCTGCTCCATTTCCTCCCTGTGAGCATCCAGTTTGGTTTCTACCCCCATTCTGACCCCCTCTATCTGCTGCCCCATTTGTTTAACTTCCCTTTCCGCTTGGTCCCTCATGTCCCTCAATTTGCCTTCCATCCTGTTTTCTAACCCCTCTAACCCCTTTTGCATCCCTTCCATTTGATTCTCTTGAGCGGCCATTCTGTTTTCTACCCCCATTAACCCATTTTTCACCCCTTCTATCCCATTGTCTAACCCCTCTAATTTCTTGTCTAATCCCTCACCGGTACCCCTCGCTTCGTCCCTCATTACCCCCATTTGGCTCTCCAATCGCTCACCCTGAGCATCCATCCGGTTCCCCATTACCCCCATTTGGCCTTCCAATCGCTCACCCTGCAGGTTGAGGGACGCCTGCATTTGTACCATAAATTGCTCCATGAGGGCCTGCATTTGGGCCATCCCTCCCACTTGTGCAGCGGGTGCGGCCGCCGTAGCAATGTGCGAGGCGCCATTTTGTGCGCCCGCAACGTCGGGCGCAACGACGCTATTTTGTGCGTCTGCTACCCTCACTGCTTCGCTCTCCTTATGTCCCTCTATTTGGTCCTGGATCGACCCTGCCTCACTCTCCTCTACCGGACCCCAGCTGTCTTGATCCGCCATAGCGCGAATTTCAAAATTCGGGTTTTTATTTTCGTAAAACAAAATCAAATTTCGCCGTTATAATTTCGAGCGCGGGAAACGCGCTCCGGATCGAATTCTACCTCCCAACACCAATTGTTACCCTAGTGGTACAATTGGTGTTCCAAAATTTGGGCCTAATAAATTTAGTCCCAGGTCCAAATCCGACACTCCTGACACCAATTGTTACAGACGCGGTTGTGGATGTTGGTTTACCGAGCGGTTTGGTATGACCGCGTCTGCACGTTTACCCGATTATACTCGAACGTTTGCCGAGTCGCGCTACGCTAAATCAATTGAGGAAAAGGACACAACGGCTGGGGTAACATGACACGACACCAAGGGTTAAGTTCTCAAGACCTCCGGAGGAGGTTATAATATTGCGGAAGGTCAGATTACAGGGATGAGAGAGACAGCATAGTAAGATAGGCACTTAATTACGGTCTTATAGTAGCCCCGACAGACGACAGATAAACAGGACAAAACTGACTCACACGGGGATTGATGGCAAGGAAAGCAGGTAGTCGATGGCTCAAGGTGCACCTTGGCTCAGGGACAGAATCGACCCGGTCCGGTCCAATAGATGTGGGGAGGTCGCTCAGCGCTCGGAGGTCGCGACTTGTCGTTTCAAGCTGGGGGCGCATCTGATCTCACATCCGGTAAGTTGCTGCGTATATCCGGCGGGGAGTGACACGCCCTCGGCTCGTTAGCTCCGCCCCAGATGGAATCGGCCCGTTGCTTCTCATTGGGTGCGGGGGGTTACCGGCTCCGCCCTTGACGAGGGGCCGACAGGCAGCCCCTTCGTGGTAACCCCGTCGGCGCACATTGGTAATGGCGGCTAACCGAGCCGGAGTGAGGACGCACACTCCCCGTGTGCTGTTGTGGTAGTTGTTGTTGTAGTTGTGGTTGTAGTTGTTGTTGTAGTTGTTGTGGTTGTTGTTTCATGGGGAAGATGGGAGGAGGTATGGGGAGGTCCTAAACTCACTACTGGTGCCATACGATCACATTCTGGTGCAACGAAGAGTCAGAATTAATGGAAACGAGTCCTTAACTGACATAGACTAAGAATAACTAGCAAGATGTCCGAAAGTTGTCTACGTGAGATGCGGTGGACCTGGGCACGACATTTAATGGGGGAAAAAGGGGAAGGTCGGTTCTACAGAGTGTTATTTACAGGCAATGGGACTAGGGAATGGGGGATTGGGGATAGTTGGGGAGTATTGGGGAAATAGGGGAATATTTACAAGCGGATATGGAGGCCAAATGCCATATCCGCAACAATATATATATATGTCATTATACGACTTCATACCATCAGTGGGGAACCACCAGCAAGGTGTCCCACACAGCTACCGCTGCACCTTACTGGGAGCGATAAACACCACCTGCCACACGGTAACATTATGTCTGGTATCCACTCACTATATGGAGTCGACCTGGATGTGGTTGGGAGTAACTAATTAGTATCTGTAATTTGGTGCTCCAACCTTATGAGCGAACGTCATGACGTCATCGCCACGCATGTCCGCATTGCCTGCCAATCTCCAGAGGGGGCATCTAGCATTGCATCATGATGGATGTTAAATTCAGATACTGTCACAACTGTATGAAAAACTCACAGTTACCGACCTGGTTTCACCATTGTTGTGGCTTCATCAGGGCAACGCAATGAGCCTTCAATACACTTGTGTCTGAAAACCTTTCGTTATGCGACGTCATGCCATCAGTGGGGAACTGCCAGTAAGGTGTCCCACACAGCTACTGCTGCACCTTACTGGGAGCGATAAGCACCGGGTGGTTGGTTGTTTTTATTTTGGTGTGTGAGTGAGTGTGTGAGGCACTGTTGATTCTGGGAGTGGAGGTAGCTTTGTTGTTGTAGTCTGTGTTCTCACTGGCTGGGGGTGGGGGTATGTACGCATCCAGGTGTAGCTGCTGCATGTGGAGGCGTATGTGCCCCTGCTGGCCTACCTTAGCTGACCGTATCGAGGTTGAAGGGCCGAAACGGGATGATGCTGAGGACCTCGACTGAGGACCCGGTCAGTGAGGAACACTTGTGACCAGGTGTGTTTTGAAATATATGTATATATATATGTATATATATATATATATATATATATATATATATATATATATATATATATATATAGATATATATATATAGATATATATATATATATACACAGTCAGGTGAAAAAGGAAGTGTACACCCCATGTAAAGTTTTGACTTTTTCAACATATTTAAACATACAGCTATTTGATCTTCATTTCAACAATATTGATAGATAAAGGTGATATAATATAACAAATATCATGAAACATTTCCATTTTGTAGGCCATTGTATAATTTAAATAAACATAAATGCAAATTTCGCATGTGGAAAAAGTAAGTACACCCTTGGCTCTAATAGGTGGTATTGCCACCTTTGGCAGAAACAACCTCAAGTAGGCGTTTCTTATAACTGTCTACCAGTCTCTGACATCGACTGGGAGAAATTTTTGCCCACTCCTCCATGCAGAGTTCTTTCAGCTGTGCGTGGTTGAGGGGTTTCTTGCATGCACAGCTCGTTTCAAATCCCACCACAACATCTCGATGGGATTTGGATCCAGGCTTTGACTTGGCCATTCCAGAACCCTCCATTTCTTTCTTTTCAGCCATTCCTTGCTGGATTTTCTGGTATGTTTAGGGTCATTGTCATGTTGCAAGGTTCACCTTCGGTTGAGCTTCAACTTTCCGACAGATGGCCTCACATTATCCTCAACCACCCTCTGGTACAATGAAGAATTCATAGTGGACTCTATGATGGGAGCTGCCCAGGCCCTGATGCAGCAAAGCTGCCCCAAACCATAATATTTCCACCACCATGCTTTACAGTTGGTATCAGGTTCTTGTGGTCAAATTCTGGCTTTGGTTTTTGCCAAACGTCTTCTGGTACTGTGGCCAAATAGCTCTACCTTTGACTCATCTGTCCAGAGCACATTGCTCCAGAAGTGCTGGTCTTTGCCTAGGTGTTCGTTGGAAAACTTTCGTCTTGCCCTGATGTTCTTTCTGGACAGCAAAGGTTTACTCCTGGGATACCTACCATGTAGATCAAATTTGTGCAGCCTCTTTCTAATGGTAGACTCGTGCACTTTGACATCAATAGTGGCAAGAGCTACCTGTAGGTTCCGTGATGACATTCTGGGGTTCATAGAGACTTCTTTCAGCATCTTGCGGTCTGCTCTCGGGCTGAACTTGCTGGGGCGGCCTGGCCTGAACAAGTTGGCAGTTGTTTGGAATCTTCTCCACTTGCAGATGATCTTCCGGACAGTCGAATGATTGATTTCAAATTGTTTGGAGATCTTTTTAAATCCCTTCCCGGACTCGTAGGCATCGATAACCTTCTTCCTGAAGGCCTAAGAGAGCTCTTTTGATCTAGGCATGGTGACGCCGCACACTTCAACAACAAAGAGCAAACCAAACTAAATGTCTGAGGTTTAAATTAGACAGGTTCCTCCAAGATCCTCTCTAACGATGTTCTAATCATTTGCACCTGAGCTGGTGCACCTGATTCTAATTTTAGGTACTTGAAATAGTGATAAATGTCGGGGTGTACTTACTTTTTCCACATGCGAAATTTGCATTTAAGTTTATTTCGATTATACAATGGACTACAAAATGTAAATGTTTCATGATATTTGTTATATTATATCACCTTTATCTATCAATACTGTTGAAATGAAGATCAAATAGCTGTATGTTGAAATATGTTGAAAAAGTCAAAATTTTATATGGGGTGTACTTACTTTTTCACGTGACTGTATATATATATATATATATATATATATTGTTGCAGAAACGGAGTACGGCACTCCCCTTATGGGGGGGGGGGGGTTAGTCCCCCTTCTATTTTCACTGGCCGTCTCCGCTCCTGAAGCTGCCCAGCTCCCTCCAGGGAGGCAGGTGAGCAACCTCGTTCGAGACCGCGTACAAGATGTTAATTGCCGAGCGGATTAGCAGCCGCGGCTCGAACCGTTAACAGAAACTAACCCGATTCTGAACGTTGGCCAAATCGTGCCACAGGTATTCAATGATGGAAAAGACAAGGACGAACGGATGTGAAGGAAAGAAGACAAGGTAGGAAGAACAGGATTTATTACTAACTATTATGTACACAATCAAAGAAACCAAGGAAGATGGAAAGATACGAAAATAAAGACAGAAGGAATAAGACACAGTGCAATACTAGCTTATCTAAACAGGCTCAACCTATACCCCAGACAACATAAAGGACAGACGACAATCAGACTTACACGGGGAATGATGATAGGAATGAATGGCAGGAGGTGGATGGCTGGACAGACGAGGAGGTGGGATCACAAGGCGGGAAGGATGCGGGTGGTTGGTATGATCGCGTGGCTCGAGGTGAGCAGCCGCCGACCCTCCTCAATCGTATCCGCACGGCGGCGTCGCTTCGCGGCCGCAACTGCCATCAACGCTCAAAGCTGCCGTGGTCAAAAGCTGTGGTGGATTCCGCTGCGGTGTCAGGAGCGAGATTCGGATCTGAAGTGCGCTTAGCGCACTCAAAATTATGAGTGGTCGGAATTTTATTAAACACATTCCAAATTAAAAATCGTGCCATGGATGATCAAGGCGAGCGGATGCCGGTGGGTGAGTTAGAAGGGGGGGGTAGAATCGACCCAGGACCCCGGGAAGGATTTGGGAGTAATGGAGGAGCGCAATACGCATTGGGTTGCGGAGGGTTCAGTCGCACGAGATGGCGGCACCTCGCATGAGGTGGGAGGAGCACAAAATGGTGCCTTGCACATGGTGGCGACGAGGGTCGAGCCCGCCGTGCCAACGGAATGGGACCGTTTAATGGGACAGTTGTTGACATTTTTGACCCAGTGGGATGAAGAAAACAAAATGTATGCCCAGGGGCTCATATCCACCAGGGAAATTAACAACATGGGTGTTCAAATGACTAAGGAACTAAAAGAAATGAATGCAGGGTCAAAAAGGGAGGAATCCAGGTGTGATATGGAAAAGATGGGGGACAAATTAAGGGCAGAAATGAGGGCCGATAGAGAGCAATTGAGAAATGACTTGGGAAGCCAGATACAAAAATGTGGGGAGAGCATGGATCGCATGTTGGGCGAGCAGGTCACAAGGGTGCTCGACGAGGTAAAGCCGGTGCTCCGGTGCAATGCAGTGTCAATTAGTGGGAAACACAGCCTTAAACTAATACACATGATAAGGAAATAACTATTTAGAAGGGTATATGGTGGCCTACGTGCATGCGATGGATTAACTAGGGGGACGACCTTTGACCTTTACACACAAAGCTGAGGTATTTACAAGAATTACTACATTTACACAGGGTGATATTTACAACAATTACACAGGATTCTCAAATCCGCAACACTGCACCCTCATCCGCTAGGCACGTCCCGGGCCTATAAAACTTTAACTTAGTGTGGCACGTAGGTGTAGTTCCCTCTACAATTAACCTGACCCTGAGTGTGACAGTTTTAAAACACAAATAAATATGTCCCTCTGCTGCATTGCACCCTACCTAACAGATTCACGCCCACAGCTAACCGAATTGCGGAATGGTTTTCAAACTAAACATGAATGGTGGGGAGCATTATTTACAAGTGACGCTACTTGGACTATTTACAAAACGCAACCCAGGACCTGTGATTGTTCTTTTTTTGGGGGGGGGGGGGGGAGACAGCCTGTGCTGCATCGACGCACCAGCACCAACAAAGAGCACCATAAAGCATCATAAAGCCCCATACAGCACCATAAACGCACCAGTCAGTGCACAGTCACCACAGTTCAAAAAAAAAGTAAACAAACCCCTGCTGGTGGTCTTTCTCTTCGGCTCCCTCTGCTGGCCATTGTTCTTCCTGATGTTGTCTTTCTTCATCTTCTTACTGGCGGCCTATTTACAATAATAATAAAAAGCACCGAACGTGTCCATTTTTATTTTATTTATGGCCCACAGGGGCCGACTATGGGTGGTTCACCTGTGGGCTTGGTGCCACCTCACCAGGTCTGCAAGCAAGATCTTGGGCCATCGTGGCCGGTTCCAGCAGAGGGGCCATGCCCCAACCCGTGGGGTCCATGAGTGGTGCTCAGCCACAGACATGTGGTCCATAAGTGGTGCATCGATGCAGGCAGCTGGTTGCGGGGGTTCGGGCACACAATGGCGGACTCCCGCACGCTCCCCTCAGTGCCCAAATAGCACGATTCATGGGTTGGGGAAGGAAGACAGAGACGATAGGTTAGCGAGGGGTAAGGTCACAAGGGTACACATCAATAAAGGCAATGCAAGGTGAGGTGCGCCTGGAGACCGAGCGGAGAAAAGCTCGTCCCTATCGTATGTCACCCCACCCGTCACCTGTTCTACCCTTGCCCCTTACCCCCGTATGTACAAAAATCTACACCTTTACAAATCCGTCGCGACCGTCTCGTCCTCCCCATATTTCCCCTAATACCAAATTTGTCACAATCCCATTGTCTCAATTTGCCATCACCAATTCATCATCAATCCTCATAAGGAGGGAGAGATGGAACATCAGCACAATGTCACACCCACGTCATGATGCGTCTCACAATCCAAAACATTTGCACAAAAATAATAAAAACATGGCATGGTGTGGTGTTACATCACCCCAGGTGAGTGGATGTAGATGGTGCGAGGAGATTCTTAATCCTAACTACTTCCTAACTGACATTAACACACTTTACACTACCCGGGGTCTTTCCCTGCCAATCCATTGGCCATCTTACACTCTATGCGGTTTTAAGAACCAAATTCCCATTGACCAAACTGTGGTGCTTCATCAATTTGGGGTCTCACTCCCCCGATTCAACGCCCTGTGCCTTTGCACAATTTCAGGACTGGGTCGTGTGGCTCTCCCAGCAGGTCTACCCACCTGCACACCTCCACCACTGTAGTTGCCTCCGAGCTTACCTGCTCCTTACGCTAACCTATCTACCTGGGGAAGGCCCTCTGGCGCTCTCCCCACTCGGTGCCCTCTCTGGCACTGGGCTACCCGGGTCCCTCCTCCGGATCCTCGGGCCCCATCCACAACAACTCTACCGGCTCCCAGAGCCCACCTGTGGCCTCACCTGGCCGACATCCTAACAGTGGCGGAGTGCCCATTTAACTACACACACTAACAGGCCACACGCCCAGTCATTTCCACGACACTAATGCACCCATCCAAACACCATTCTTCCACCACGCACCACAGATGCCAATATCCAACCACAATTTACCTACTCCCTCTACCTAACTCTTAAACTACCCTCCCCGGGTATTCGTGATAGGGGTCCACTTTTCCCCCATTCACACCTTCGCACCATCCACTCCACTCCACAGTTTCCACCATACTCACTCCATACCATCCATTCCATACTCCATATATTCCATACTCCATGTATTCCACACAACCATTCTCCATACACCTGTATTTGCACACCTGTGCCATCACTCCTGGTGCTTCCTGCACTCTCCTTCCTCCAGGACCATTTGCTCAACACAACACGCAATCACCATTACTCACTCATACACTGCTCCATACACTTCCACGCTCAATACAACTCACAATCACAATTATTCCTCACACGCTGCTGAATTCACTTTTACACACACACACAGCATCATCTGATCTACCTACTCCCCTCTGAAACTCGCGCTTCCCAGTCACCCCTCATACTATTGCGCTCTCCTGTCGTTATAATCCAACTACCCTACTCTCTACGTCCCCACTACAGGTATAATGTTGCTATTTAAATCTCCAGTTACCTATGGTCAATCTTCTCTAGATACCTATACATTATCCTAACCCTCCCTCGGCGAGCTTACACTGCCATAAACCCCATAGCTAGTGCTCATGTGCCCCGTATGTGAGGGATGTGGATTTGTCATCCCACCACATCGGGGATCTTCCACTGTCAATTTGGCCCATCCAATTCCAGCCAATCAAAATTTTGCCAATCATTGCCAATCCTTCTACCAATCATTTGCCAATCATCAATTTTGCTTTTCAAATTCACTACTGCTACCACCCCCACACGTCTACTCACTTGAGCCTCTCGGTGCGTCAATTCATTTCCAAAGCTCGGCTTCGCAAAGCCGAGCAATGAATGCGGGTTGTTCGTCTCCCGCGGTTGGATCCGTCCGGCACTCGGTTCAGGGAAGGAGGTTCTCTCGGGCCGAGATCCCAAAGTCCACCACGGCGCGGAGCCGTCCGGTCTCCCACCCGATGGCCCGATCTCGCCCTGCCCGAACGCCTCAACCACAAGGGGTCGCCGTGCCGACCCTTCCTACCGGGCCGCCCGCTCCGCTTAGCGGAGCACGGACGCGACCATGCAGAGGTAGGCCCGGTGTGGATCCCGCACGGCGGTTCTTTCGAAACCGCCGTGGTTATGATCCCCGCTGGTTCCCGCTGCACACAAAGCCCGGCACGAACCGAGGGCTCGCTTCGGCTAAAAGTCGATCTAACCGCTGCTTCGTTTAACGTCGATGCTTCACTTGCATGCTCACACCACGCGTTCCCTTCCTTATTCACACATCCAGGTGTCTCCATACTCTCCGTCATTGCACCTTCTCTTACACACCACCCAGGTACACTCATTCCGCTCACCGACTTCGCTACACACCTGATCACCGCACACCTCGGCACACACTCGTCATTCGAACACCTCACCAACACACCTCTTCGCACCCACTCCACGGTCACATCCTCTGTGACAACCACGGGTGTGCTCTCCTCCGCACACCCAATCACGTGCTTCACTACCAACTCAAGCGTGCATTCCCACACGCGCTCGACCATTCCAGGTGTGCATCCTTCCATTCCAGGTGTACATTCTCTCTCACCTGCCACAACCAACTCGTGCTCCGTGTCACTCTCACTACTCTCACCACCACACTCGGTCGCGCATTCACCCTTACTCTCGACAGCGCACTCTGTAATCATGCACTCCTCTGTTACACACCTTTCTCGCGCATCCTCTTGTGCACACTCTCCCGTTATGTCCTCCGTAACACTCACCACAGGTGTGCACTCTTCCGTTACATCCCCTGTAACACTCCCCATCACGCGCTTCAAGGCGCTCCCCCGCACCCGCGCCATGACCAACTCACTCTCGACAGCACACTCACTCCTCGGCGCGCTCTTTTCCTCACACACCCCGTAGTCGGACATCCTCGCACACCTCCTCTTTCCATACACTCCGGACCAGTCATACACCTCACCATTGGTCCCTCACGAACACCTGGGTCTACACCAACAGCCAAGCCCACTGAATCTCCCCTCACACCATAGAGATTTCCGAGTATATCGCCACTCACCTCGGCACCTCGTCTTCGCTCCTCCTCCGCCACCTGCAAACTCTTTATTTGGTTCATAAGCATATCATCACGATTTGAGCACAGACCTTGCACCAATTCCATCACCTCCTCCTTTATCTCTCTCTTAGTTTCCCTCCATCTCTTCTTAATTTCACTCACCCCCTCCTCCACTTCCTCTAACTTTTGCTTCACCTCTTTCATTTCCTGGTGCGCCCCCTCAATTTCTTCCTCTAATGCCACCTTGGTCGTTTCTATGTGCGTCCTTACTTCCCCTTCTTTCATCTCCATTGCTTCTGTTACCTCATCCAACCTCTTTGTCAACCCCTCATGTACCATCTGACATTCCCTCTTTGTCGCTATAAGTTCCTTTTTTATTTATTTCTGTGTCGCCTTTAACCCCCCGATTACTGCCGTGTTCTTTTCCACTTGCTCCACTCATTCCTTTTGTCCCACCGTCAGCTGCTCTACTCCCCTTGTCAGAACCTCTATGCCCCCCTGTAACCTAGCCGTACTATTTCTCACCTCTTTCTCCATACGCTCCTCACCTCGCTTTACCTCCTCACGTACCCCCGCGACCTCCTCGCCCACACCTCATCTGATCTCCTCCCCCATTTCTCCCATCTCTTTGGTAGATGCTGCCCTCATCTGTTCCAAATCATTCCTCTGGGCATCCAATTTAGTTTCCAACCCAATTTTCACCTCCTCTATCTGATCTCCCATTTGTTTAATTTCCTGGGCGGATTGCTCCCCTATTTCCCTCAATTTGCCTTCCATGGTGTTTTCTAACCCCGTTAACCCATTCTTCACCCCTTTCATCCCGTTGTCTAACCCCTCAAATTTGTTGTCTAAACCCCCAAATTTATTGTCTAAACCCTCAAATTACCTTCTAGCCCCCCGATTTGATTTCCCATGTCCGTTTTTAATCCCCCGATTTGATTTTCTAATCGCTCCCCCATTCTGTTTTCCAATCCTACAATTTGGTTTCCCATGTCATTCCTCAATTCCCCAATTTTGGCAGTAGTACCCCTTGCTTCGTCCCTCATTGCTCCCATTTGGCCTCCCAATCGCTCACCCTGAGCCCTCGTTTCTTCCTTTTGGGTGTATATTTTACTTTCTAATCGCTCACCCATCTTTAGCATGAGGGCCTCCATTTGCACCATGAAGAGGTTCAAATTCACCGGCGACGCGGGCGCGGCTGCCCCAACCACGTGCGAGCCACCATTTTGTGTGCCCGAAACCTAGTGCACGAGGGTGCCATCTTGTGCACCTGAAGCCTCCGCTACCACATCCTCATTGCTTTCCTCCTCCCTCTCCCCCATATACATTTCCCTGGGGTCCTGGGTCGCTTCAAACCCCCCTTCTAACTCACCCACCGGCACCCGATCGCCTTGACCATCCATGGCACGATTTTAAAGTTGGATGTGTTTAAAATAAAATTTTGGGCCACTCGTAATTTTGAGTGCGCTAAGCGCACTTCAGGTCCGAATCTCGCTCCTGACACCAATTGTTGCGGAAACGGAGTACGGCACTCCCCTTGGGGGGGGGGGGGTTAGTCCCCCTTCTATTTTCACTGGCCATCTCCACTTCTGAAGCTGCCCAGCTCCCTCCAGGGAGGCAGGTGAGCAACCTCGTTCGAGACCGCGGACAAGATGTTAATTGCCGAGCGGATTAGCAGCTGCGGCTCGAACCGTTAACAGAAACTAACCCGATTCTGAACGTTGGCCAAATCGTGCCACAGGTATTCAATGATGGAAAAGACAAGGACGAACGGATGTGAAGGAAAGAAGGCAAGGTAGGAAGAACAGGATTTATTACTAACTATTATGTACACAATCAAAGAAACCAAGGAAGATGGAAAGATACGAAAATAAAGACAGAAGGAGTAAGACACAGTGCAATACTAGCTTATCTAAACAGACTCAACTTATACCCCAGACAACATAAAGGACAGACGACAATCAGACTTACACGGGGAATGATGATAGGAATGAATGGCAGGAGGTGGATGGCTGGACGGACGAGGAGGTGGGATCACAAGGCGGGAAGGATGCGGGTGGTTGGTATGATCGCGCGGCTTGAGGTGAGCAGCCCCCGACCCTCCTCAATCGTATCCGCACGGCGGCGTCGCTTCGCGGCCGCAACTGCCGTCAACGCTCAAAGCTGCCGTGGTCAAAAGCTGCGGTGGATTCCGCTGCGGTGGACTCCTTACTCATTGGTTCGTGGGGGCTTCCTCGGTCATCCACTGGTGGGGGCTTCCTCGGTCAGCCGCTTCCTCAATCGTCTCTCTTGGTGGGCATCGCGCCGCCGGTTATATAGCCACACACTACCAAGCCATGACCACACCTTACCAAGCCGTGCCCACCGAGTCCGGGTTGGGCGCAAGGGCTTCCTGGCTCCACCTCCTGATGACGAGGTGCGGGCCACGCCCGTAATGTAGCTCCTCCCCCTTCTTCTCCGAGGCTTGACCACGTGCGTAATGGAGGCAAAGGCGCTCACATTGCGAATGGCAAGGACGCAGTTGGAAATGGAGGTTTTGGGGCAATTGTAAGGGGATCTATCTTATTTCGATTTCGGTGCAATGCAGTGTCAATTAGTGGGAAACACAGCCTTAAACGAATACACATGATAAGGAAATAACTATTTAGAAGGGTATATGGTGGCCTATGTGCATGCGATGGATTAACTAGGGGGACGACCTTTGACCTTTACACACAAAGCTGAGGTATTTACAAGAATTACTACATTTACACAGGGTGATATTTACAACAATTACACAGGATTCTCAAATCCGCAACAATATATATATATATATATAATGCATATAATTATATATACGAGGGTTGTTACAAAAGTAATGCCTGTTATTTTTCAGTTTGTAACCAACCCATTGTTGGAAAACTAGGCGAGATCTCAATGAAAGGTTTGAATGCCCCGTTGATTTTGAGTTGAGTGGTCAAAAAAAAAATCACACCACACTCTCAAAATGACTGCCCCGCTAGACATACATATGAAGTAGAGAACAGTTATTGGATTTCATACTGCCTACAGAAGAGGTTCTTCCAATGGATATCCATAGGCATTTAAAGAATGTGTACAATGACTCCACCATGATGTCAGCACTGATGGGCATTGGGCAAAGCGTTCTAAGAGCAGTGAAACCAATATGGAGGACGAGCGTCAAAGTGGTCGTCTGCAACCTCATTGGTGCCGGAAAAAGGAGAGTCAGATCGTTGCGCTCGTTGAAATGCATTGCAGGTGACAGAGACTATTTTGGAAAACATCTTCATCGTGGAAAGAGAAGAGGTTAGGGGAGTGTTGGAAGAAGTTTGGTGGGAGTAAGGTAAGGGACGGGAAGAATAATTTATGGAGCATATGGGAAGTGAATGTGGCAAGTAAAGTGCTGTGAAATATAAGTGTGCTTGTAAATTTGCACCCGACCCTCGTACGTAATTATTTTTATTGCGAGTTATATATTGCCCTCAATAGGCAGAGAGGCTAAACGCCAATTAAAGGGAAAGGATTAGGAAGGATGGAATAATTACTTTTGCTTTTTTGATTTTCTGGTTTGGGAGGCAGGTTTGATATGTGCCTCCCCTGTACATACACAGCGCCGGGCTTTAGAAAGGCGAGCGTACGCTTCAATTTCGATTCTTAAATTGTCATCCCGCTTTTCGCGTTAACCCCAGCCCTCCATCTCTCATTCCTGTTGGCTCCTTCGACCCCTCCCGCCTCTCCTTCCCACCCCCTTACTACACCCTTGCCTCCTATCTCTACACCGGACCTGAAATAACCTGCTGAGGGAGAAAGAATCTGAAATAAATATAATCGCCTAACCCACTCTGCAGGAATGCGCTTTCAAGGTGCTTGGAAGGATAATATAGACGTTGGGCTTGAGAAGAGATTGTAATGCCCATTGACAGAGCTTGATGTGCCTGCTTTTGCACGGATTTGCTTTGGAGAAAGGTTTGGAGAGTCGCCAGGAGTTACTCAGGGCCATCACCCGTCTCATTTACATGGCGTAATTAGGGCCAGAGATGCGGGATGCTGCTTGGAGCAGGATTGGGAGCACGTGCAGCAAGTGGAATGGTGCTTGGGTGGAGAAAGAGTGTTTTTGTTGTGTCTGTGATAGAGAGATTTGCACCTCCCTCTTGCACGTATATTTCCCCTCTTTACTGGTTATCTAAACCCACATTGTGACAATCATTGGATCTAACAGGACAATACGATTGACTTTACTTGGATTTACACGAAACTACATGTATTCTTACCCACTTCCCCATTTACAAGGTACTTCACTTCAATTATCACCCCACACAGCGAAAAGTGGGGTTAAGCAATTGGTTCACTTTGTCTGTCTGTCTTTCTGTTTACAGATGTCAGTCTATGATCAAGGAACTTTTTTGTTTTACCAATAAACACTGTTACAGCCTGAATTTAAAATGGGTTAAATTGAGATTTTTTTGTCACTGATCTACACACAATACCCCATAATGTCAAAGTGGCATTTTATTTTCAGAAATTCTTACAAAACAATTAAAAATCAAATGCAGAAATATCTCAATTACATAAGTATTCAATCCACTGAGTCAATACTTGGTAGAAGCACCTTTAGCAGCGATTACAGCTTCAATCTTCTTTGGTATGTCTGTATCAGCTTTGCACATCTGGATTTGGGGAGTTACTACATTTCTTCCTTGCAGATTTGTTCAAGCTCTGTCAAGTTGGATGAGCATCAGTGAACAGCAATCTTCAAGTCTTTCCACAGATTCTCAATGGAATTCAGGTCTCAGCTTTGGCTGGGCCACTCAAGAACTTTCACGTTCTTGTTCTGAAGCCATTCCAGTGTTTCTTTGGCTGTATGCTTGGGATCATTATCCTGTTGGAATGTAAATCTTTGCTGCAGTCTAAGGTCTTTTGCACTCTGAAGCAGGTTCTCCTCAAGGATTTTCCTGTATTTGGCTCCATTCATTGTTCCCTCTATCCCACCATGTCTTCCAGTCCCTGTCACTGAAAAGCATCCCCATAGCATGATGCTGCTACCACCATGCTTCACGGTAGGGATGTTGTGAGATGGGTGATGAGCTGTGCTCGATTTCTGCCAGACATAGCTCTTTGAATTCAGGCCAAATATTTCAATTTTCATCTCATCAGACCACAGAATATTTTGCCTCATGCTCTCAGTCTTTCACGTATGGGCAGGGTACAGCCCGAAGTGGAGATCGGTTTCTGAGGTTTGGGACATGGAATGTAGGGACAATGACAGGGAGATCAGGAGAAGTGGTGGAAGTATTGGTCAGAAGAAGAGTGGACATATGTTGTGTGCAAGAGACGAGATGGAAGGGAAGTGGTGTGAGAATGGTGAAGGGTAGGCAGGGACAGAAATACAAGTTTGTGTGGCAATGGTGTCCGGAGGGCGTGAATGGTGTTGGTGTCCTGTTTTCTAAGGAGTTTGTAGACAGTGTGGTGAGTGTGACTAGAGTGAGTGATAGGTTGATGATGGTGAAAATGATGATTGGAAAGCTCTTGGTGAACGTCATCTCGGGATATGCTCCGCAGGTTGGTCGAAGCGATGAAGAGAAGGACAAGTTCTGGTGTGCGATAGAGAAGCTGATGGAAAACGTGAAAGATGAGGAAGTTGTTGGGGTAGGAGGAGACCTAAATAGACATGTGGGAAGGAGTATGGATGGTTTTGACGGAGTTCATGGGGGTTACGGATATGGTGTGAGAAATGGAGAAGGTGAAAGGATTTTGGAGTTTTCTGATGGAGCTGATTTGTTGATTTGTAATACTCAGTTCCAGAAAGAGGACAATAAGCTTGTTACATACATGTCAGGTGGGTCGACGACAACCGTTGACTACGTGATGGTGCGTAGGCGAGATAGGGGGCACCTCCGGGACACAAAGGTGATCCCGGGGGAAGAGGCTGTTTCACAGCACCACTTGGTTGTCTGCGACATAAGGGTGAAAGGTGCGAGGAGAGCTCGGCGGGTGAAGTACCAACCGAGAATGAAGGTGTGGAGGTTGAAA
Organism: Myxine glutinosa; assembly: GCF_964187855.1. NCBI lineage: Eukaryota > Metazoa > Chordata > Myxini > Myxiniformes > Myxinidae > Myxine > Myxine glutinosa. Next base: position 66,541,678 of record NC_136267.1, read on the forward strand.
GAGGTGACAGTAAGGGAGGCATTAAAAGAGAGGCTGAGTAGGGTCGAGGATGATGTGGTTGAGCTTGAAAGTGGTTGGATGTCAATGAAAGCTAGTCTGTTGGGAGCCGTTGGTGAGGTATGTGGATGGACAAAAGGACCACCGAGGCACTCGGAAACATGGTGGTGGGATGATGAAGTTGGAAAGAGGCTTGACGAGAAGAGGAAGAAGTTCAAGGAGTGGCAGAAGGCGAAGGGTACGGTAGCAGAAACAGCAGAGCATGAAAGTTATAAGGCAGCCAGGAAGGCTGCAAAGAAAGAGGTAGCAAAGGCGCAGGAGGCATGTAGGAAAATGTTCGGAGAACGCTTGGATTCGGAAGAGGGTCAGAAAGCAGTATTCAGGATTGCAAAGCAGATAGCGAAAGAGAGGTGTGATGTGATGGGGGTGAGTTGCTTGAAGGATGAAGTGGGACAAATCGTTGTCGACCCAGATAGAATTAAAGGAAGATGGAAAAGATATATGGAAACTAGCTTGGCTCGGCTCGCTGCGATCGCCTCACCAAGCGTCGTTACTGAGAAACGGGCTTATTTTAGCTGAGGCTAATGACTGTACCTGAGTTGCTGTGTTGTCATGATTTACACCAATCATAATACAAACAATTACTTTGCACAAATGTATTTGTTGTGTTTGTGATATTACATTTTGATCGGCAATTTAGGTTGAAGATTTAGGTTGAATGTTTTTTTTTCAAGAAAGAACCCCTCAGCACACACATCGGGGAGGGGTTTGGTGCAGACTGGAAGTTTGGGACGATAACACCTCACCACCACGTAATTCAAAACACCTCACCACCAAATAATTTAAAACACCTCACAGCCATAAAACACGTAATAAAAACACCTCACCACCACAAAATAAAAAACACATCACCACCACAAAATTAAAAACTCCTCACAGCCATAAAACACGCAATAAAAACACCTCACAGCCATAAAACACGTAATAAAAACACCCCACAGCCATAAAACACGTAATAAAAACACCTCAACACCACGAAATTAAAAACACCTCACAGCCATAAAACACGTAATAAAAACACCTCACAGTCACGTAATTCAAAACACCTCATCACCAACTAATTCAAAACACCTCACCACCATGTCATTTAAAAACAATTCACCACCACGTCATTTAAAAACACCTCACCACCACATAATTCAAAATACCACACCACCACGTGATTCAAAACCACCACAACGTTATTAAAAACACTTCACAACCACGGAAACACAAGTTTGAGGGAGTCGTTAAGTGACAACACAGACACTGCCCAGATGTGTAGATATATAGATAAATGACTGTACCCGAGTTGCCGTTTTGTCATGGTTTAAACCAATCATAATTCAAACAATTATTTTGCACAAATGTATTTGTAATATACGTGATATCACATTTTATAAACAATTGAAGTTGAAAAAAAAAATTATCCCAAAAAAATTCCCCAAAAAAAAAAAAAAAAAATTGGAAAATTTTTCAAAAAAATACCCTTATGACATACCGACGGGAGAGATATGTGCATACCAGAAGTTTGGTACGATTTCACAAAAGTTTGAGAAAGTAGTTCAGTGACAACACAACACAGGACAGACGCTGCACAGATATACATATAGATGTTGTTGAATACAGAGAATGAATGGGATGGCAACATAGAGAGTAACCCAGTTTTAGGACCGGCAGAGAAGATAACTGAGAAGGAAGTTGAGGAAGCGATAAAAGCAATGAAGGGTAGAAAAGCGGAGGGCCGACGGGAGTTGTGGGAGATATGTTGAAGGCAGCAGGAAGTTGGGGTGTGAAGAGAATGACAGAGATCTGTAATCTGGTGGGGAAAGAAGGCCGCATTCCAGTGGATTGGGAACTGAGTATCCTCTTCCCTCTATACAAGGGGAAAGGTGACCCTCTGGAGTGTGGCTCGTACCGAGCGATAAGGTTATTGGAGCATGGAATGAAGGTATTGGAAAGGGTGTTGGAGAGGAGGATAAGGAAGAAAGTGAAGATCGACGAAATGCAGTTTGGATTTATGCCAGGAAGAGGAATGACAGACACGCTTTTCATTGTGAGGAAGTTGCAGGAGAAGTACATGGAGAAGAGGAAGAAGTTGTTTCTTGCGTTTGTTGAACTGGAGAAAGCATTCGATAGGGTTCCACACAAAGTATTGACATGGGCATTGTGGAAGTTAGGAGTGGAGGAATGGTTGATCAGAGTAGTGATGGCAATGTACAAAAGAGCGCGCACAGCTGTAAGGACGAAGGACGAGAACAGTGGTGAGTTTGAGGTGAAGGTGGGAGTGCATCAGGGGTCGGTACTAAGTCCACTACTATTTGTAGCTGTGATGGAGGTGCTGGCTCAGAACGGGTTTACCGTGGGAGTTGTTGTGTGCAGATGATCTGGTGTTGATTGCGGAACGTATGGATGGACTGAAGGAAAAGATGAACAAGTGGAAGGAATGTATGGAGACAAAAGGTCTGAAGGTGAATATCGGAAAGACGAAGGTGATGGCAAGTGGTAAAGCATGTGGTGAGGTGGAAAGAACTGGGAAGTGGCCCTGTGCTGTGTGTAGGAAGGGTGTCGGAGTGAACTCCATTCAATGTACAATGTGCGCTGAGTGGGTTCATAAAAAATGTAGTGGTCTGAGAGGGTCATTAACCAGTGTGGCAGCTACATTCAAATGTAAGGTGTGCACAGAGGGAGCTGCAGATGGAGGAAATGTTGAGTTGGATCTTGGAGACGGCATGAAGCTGGAAGGTGTGAAAACATTTTGCTACCCCGGAGACATGCTGAATGGAGAAGGTGGATCAGACTCGGCAACGGTTGCTAGAGTGAGATGTGCATGGAAGAAGTTTCGGGAACTGAGTGGCGTGCTGATGATGAGGGGAGTGTCGTTGAAGCTGAAGGGAAAGGTGTATGCTGCATGTGTGAGAAGTGTTATGATTTATGGGAGCGAGACATGGGTAATGAACGTAGAGCAGCAACGAAGGTTGGAAAGGGTGAAAATGCGAATGGTTCGACGGATGTCCGGAGTATCGTTGAGAGAGAGGAAGACAAATGATGAATTGCGAAAGATGATGGGAATAGAGCCTGTGATTGATGCTGTGAAGAGGAACAGGTTGAGATGGTTTGGTCATGTGTTGAGGAAGGATGAAAGTGACTGGTTGAGAAGAGTGATGGAAATGAATGTAGAAGGAAGTAGAGGACGGGGAAGACCGAGAAAGACTTGACTAAAGATGGTGGAAGAAGAAATACGGGCAAGGGGGTTAACAAGGAGAGATGCAGAAAATAGGGCAAAATGGAGTAGATTGTCATGGGGACCGCAAGGCTAACTCCCGCTCTAGTTGGGAAAATGGCCTTTAAAATGCATGTTGTGTTGTTGTTGTTGTCTCAGTCTTTCACGTGCCTTTCTACAAACTCCAGTCGTGCTGTCATGAGTCTTTTTTGCAAGAGTGGCATCCATCTGGCCACTCTCCCCTAAAGCCTTAATTTGTGAAGCGCTGCGGAGACTGTTGTCCTTTTGGCAGGTTCTCCCATCTCAGCCATGGAACACTGTAGTTCTGTGAGAGTGGTCATTGGGTTATTGGTCACCTCCCTGACAAAGGTCCTTCTTGTCCAGTTGCTCAGTTTGCTCAGACAGCCAGCTCTAGGAAGAGTCTGGATATTTACATATTATTTCCATTTCCTAATGATGGAGCTCACTGTGCTCTTGGGAACTTTCAGTCTCGAGAAATTGTTTGATACCCTTCCCCAGATCTATGCCTCCTCACAATTCTATCTTGGAGCTCTATGGGCAGTTCCTTGGACTTCATGGTAAAGTTTTTGCTCTGACATGCAATGTCAACTGTGGAACCTTATATATAAAGGTGTGTTTCTTTCCAAATCATGCCCATAACTTGAATTGGCTACAGGCGAACTCCAATCAAGTTGTAGAGACATCTCAAGGATGATCAAAGGAAATTGGATAAACCTGTGTTCAATTTGGAGTGTCATCGCAAAGGGATTGAATACTTGACTCCAGACAGTTTACCTTTTCATTTTATTATTCTTCTGTAAGGTAATTCTAAAAAAAAAACCCCACTTTGACATTATGGGTTATTATGTGTGGATTAGTGACAAAAAAAATTCAATTTCATCCATTTTAAATTCAGGCTGTAACACAACAAGAGGTGAAAAATTCAAAGGGGTGTGAATACTTTCTGAAGGCATTGTATTAGGCTTTAAGATATGTGTGTGTGCTCTGGATCAGAAAGCCTTAGTTCCGGATGTTGTTGGGTGACCGGCAGTGGCATCTGGTAGGCTGTTCCACACAGGTATTATTGCGAGCATATAAGATCGATTATGCTGAGCAAGTGACCAGTGACCACTCTCCGTCTTGCCAGTAAGACCCTGCACAGCATAGCTTTCAAAGGAGGAACTTCCTCTGGTGGACCTTATTGGAGTCCATGATGGAGGTAGCATCGACTTCAGAAGTGCTGGAGCTTCCTATGTGTGTAGTCTGTACATAAGACCCAGACCTGCTGCAGTTCTCTTGTGTGGTAGTGGGTCAATATTCAATTCCTGTGGATGGGTCTTGATGATACGTACAGTACGATGTTGCACATCATCCAGATTCTTAAGATGCATGGTACTTGCAGACTTCCATGTGAGAGGAGCATACTCCATTGTACTCTGGATATGGGCTTTGCACACTCAGGCTCGGCAAATATGGAGCAATACTACGAATGACACTCACTCTTTGTCCAGCTCTAATGATAATGGAGTTCATGTGAGACTGGAAGCCCAATCTCCAGGGGAGCCTGACTCCAAGTATGTCCAGCTCATGTACTTGCAGCAAGGACTTGCTACCCATAAAGAGCCCCAGAGGTTGCTCACTAGTTAGTCTTTTACTGAGAGACATGACCTTGCATTTCTCAGTTGCAAATTGCACCATTTCACTTCAGTCTCCATTTGTAGATCTCTGCAAATGGTCCCTCAGAGAAACAATGGCATTCTCTTCATCCACCAGGCAGTAGATGATACTATAATTGGCAGAGAGGCAGGTAGGATTATACATGTTTTCACCCAGATCTTTAATATAGACTAAAACAGGGTGCGCCAAATAAATGATCCTTGAGTTACTGATGCATTAATTGGAGTTAAATTTGATGTTTGGTCGTTGACCACTACCTGGTTACGTCTGCCCATCAAGTAACTGAATAACTGCAGCAACAGCTACCCTCCTATACTCAATTAGCATTCAGCTTGGCCAGCCATCCCTTGTGCCATACTTTATCAAATGTAGCTTTCATGTTAAGTGCCACAATTGTACCCTCCTTCAGTCTGTTGAGACAAGACATCCATTCATGACTCAGGTATGTGAGTAAATGTGGGGGCGAATGGCCAAGACGGAAGCCAAACGGATTGTCTCTGATGAGGTCATTTCCAATTTGATGTTTCCTCAGTGCAGTGTTGAAAACTCTCTCCATAACCTTGCTGATGTAGCTTAGAAGGCCAATATGCCAGGAATTATCTGGGACACAGCATGAGTTCTCCTTATGCACTGGCACTACATTCGCTATCTTCCAGGAGGAAGTGAAGTGGCCATGGCTAAAGCAGAAACAGAAATTTTTGGCAAGAGTGATGTGCACTCTTTGAGAACTCTATTTCCATTTCCAATCACGTCCGGATGCCTTATTCATGTCTAGCTTCTCCAAGATCCATTTAATGTCACGTGTCTGAAACTTTACAGTGTCCAGGTAAGTGTCGGTGCCAGCTGTGAGATCAGGAGGGTAATTTTCAGCATAATCAATTGTACAGTGAACACAATACACATTAATAAAAAAACGATTGCAGAGGACACCCGCTTTCTTCTGAGACGTGGCGAAGGTCTGACCATCCTTTTGCAAGGTTGAGATACTAGAATGTCATCCTTTTGCTTGTATCCTCCACCCTGACCACCACCATTCATGTGGTTTGGTTACTTTGATGATAGTCTCAATGTTGTTGCAAGCTACGTTAGGATCTCCAGTGTTTAAGGTTTGATGTCATGCCCTGCCATGCAGATGCTGCCTGAGAGGTTTCCAGCTTGTTTTTTTGTAATCCCATTATTACCTTTGGTATGGTTTATCCAAGACTGGTATCTTTTTGAAGATAATCTCCACTGAGCTATGGTAAGATGTTCCAATGTTAGCCTTCACAATTGTGGTGTAACAAGCAGCAGAGTCAACAATGACCAAGTCCAGTAGATTATCACCACGGGTTGACTCCTTCACCAGTTGGTCCAAACCATGCACCAGACAAAAGTTGTAGCATGCGAATCCAGATCTATCAGTTAGGGATTTGCTACCCAACCACTCCTGATGGTTTACATTGAAATCACCAAGAATCATCACATGATCTGAACCAGTGGTTTGGATGACAGAATCCAGGTTATCAGACAAGTAATCAATAAGACGACAGACGGTTCCCAACACATGTCCATTTTCTCAAGACTGCACGGGGTAAGGTGTTCTTTGAACTCTTTAGGAGATTAACATGTTTTTTTAATCTTTTTCTTTTTTCTGCTTTTTAAACTGCTCAAACATGGAATTTTTGAAATGATGTATTCCACCCCAGAAAGCTCAACGAACATGAGCAGAAACCCCTGGAAATAGGGATAGTGCAGGGGACATGAGAACTTCTGTCATGCATTGGAAAGGTGGTTCCCAAAAATTTCCCACAAACCTTCTAAAAGAAGCCAAAAAGACTTGGAAAAGTACCTGAGAGAAAGCTTACACGTGTCTCTCTGCACGGCAAAAGAGTTCGAGGGAGACTCCCTATCTGATTTGGGTGCTTCTGAATACTGATGGGAAGGTTATGTCTGGGCCTTATGAATACATCATCTTTACTGATGCTGATGCATCATCTTTGCTCATCTTTGCTGATGACTCTACTCTCTGTCGCTCCATTCCTCATCCCTCAGATCGGCAGTCTGCAGCCTCCTCACTCTCTGCAGACCTGGACAAAATCACAGACTGGGCAAAGAAGTGGAAGATGTCTTTCAATCCTGACAAATCTCACACTCTTACGATGTCTCTCCGAAAAGACCGGCTGGACAACCCTCCCATCCACTTTCTGAATAATCCTCTCCAAGAAGTTCTGTCACTCAAGCTTTTGGGTCTCACTATCTGCCATGATCTTTCCTGGGAAAACCACATTTCAAATCTGGCCTCCAAAGCCAGTCGCTGACTGGGCATCCTCCGTCGTGCGAAGTCCTTCCTTGGCACACCTGAGCTCCTCACCACATACAAGGCTTTCATCCACAGCTCAATGGAATACTGCTCTCCCCTCTGGGCTGGTGCTCCTGCCTCACACCTAGCTCGTCTTCACGCTGTTGAAACCAAAGCATTCAGAATCATTGGAATCTCCCGCGATGAAGCTAACTCCGAGGGCTTTTCACTCACTCACCGCAGGCAGGTTGGTGGTCTTTCCATCTTCTACCGACTCCTCTCTGGCCTTGCGCCCCCAGCTTTCTCTGGGCTCTGTCCCCCAAATATTCCTACAGGTCGCAGAAGATCTGCCTGCAACCCTCTTATGGTTAAACTGCCAAAATCAAGACTCTCTGCTCACCTTCACTCCTTCATTCCTCTTTTCTCCCGCCTCTGGAACAAACTCCCTCACTCTCTTCAATCCCACTCCACCCTCCAGGTCTTTAAAACAGCTGTTCACCACCATCTCTTGTCTTCCCCCATCCAAAACCTTGATTTTTTCTACCCCCGCTAATTTCACCCCAAATCCACTTTTTTGAAATACCAACTTCTGTCCTGGAAGTCCTTGGTGTCCTTGTGTTTTATACTTCTCCCACCCCCCCCCCCCCCCCTTCCCACGCCTCCTCCCCCCAAGCCCTCTCCCTCCCACACATCTCCCTGCTCTCAAACGTTGTGTTTGTGTGCTTCCCCTTCTCTCCCCATCTTGTCTTCCGCTCCCTCTTTTTATATATTTTGTTTGTCTGTTTGATTTGTTTGTGAAATAAATGTTAGCTCTTTCACAAGCCTCGATTCTGTATACAAAAACAACAACAAAAAAAAACAAAAAAAAAACACAGGCTAAGTTTAAAATCAACTTTTAAAATTATGATTTGTACTTTTAATCATGGTTGGGTAGTGGTGCTGACGGGGGTGGGAGGGTGGGGCAAGGGGAGGGGAGGAGGAGGAGGGGGGGAAGGCGGAGAGTTGTGAGGGCTGTTATAAATGTATTATTTGTTTGGTTCCAGTACCTCAAGAGAACTTATGTATTTGATTTTTGCATATATTGCTAAAAGGAGAAGCATGTGTGTGTGTGTGTCTTTGTGTGCCGATGTCTGTGTGTGGGTGCTCGCTCAATTGTATTAAGACGAAGTTGTAGGAACCTGACACCTCGGATCTACAGATATTTTTCGTATTTCTATATACTTCTTCATGAGTCATATTTGCATCTAGGAATTGCCATTTCCTAAAAAAATTCAAAACTTTGTCATTTCAAAAAAAAAATTCATAACCATTTCAAAATTGCTACTCGTTCTTCTAAATGCTGAAAAATATGTTACCCATAAAAATACGCTAACAAAAGACTATTTGACATTCAGATTATGCGTGTACCAACGGAAGGTTAAAAGTGTCCGTGCTAGCATAAGCAATTCACTGAAAAGCACACAGCGCATGTGCGAAAGGCCTCGTCAGCATTCGTACATCATTTTGAAATTCCTGTATTATTCCCACCTCATGCATGATGTCAGCCCAGTGTAACCATTCTGTCCAAAGTCTGTCTGGAACCAGCTGGCCAAGTCTGACGATTGAGTGGAAATAAATAGTTTGTAATGTGTTCAGGGTGCAGGTGATAATTCGCCTACTCTTCGTTAAAAACACCGTGAAAGCTTTATCGTCCACCAAAGCCCCCAATGCTTTATGCTTGCACATCATTAAATAATTTGCTAAATTCATTTTCCTGAATTTATATATTAAAATGCCTTTATTTTTCATAAGATTCCATAAAATATTTGATCATATAGAGGACAAATGTTGGTCAATAAGTCTGTGTCCTGACATAAATCAGCTTAAAAAAAAAAAGCAGAAATTATATTTCTTTACACTTTTATAACAGCTTTAACCTAACTAGGGCATGCCCGTACTATATCTATATCTAAAATTATATCCCCCCCCTCTATTTACATGAAATGGTTTGGTCCAAAGCGAACGGCTTGCGAGTACGGTGACAATCCCCCCCCCCCCCCCCCTCTATTTACATGAAATGGTTTGGTCCAAAGCGAACGGCTTGCGAGTACGGTGACAATCCCCCCCCTCTATTTACATGAAATGGTTTGGTCCAAGGCGAACGGCTTGCGAGTACGGTGACAATCCCCCCCCTCTATTTACATGAAATGGTTTGGTCCAAAGCGAACGGCTTGCGGAGTTTGGTAAAGAAATCGCCATAGCGTGCACAAAGGCGCAGGAAAGCGAAAGAATCGCAAATTAGTTTTAATTAGTTTTAAAACATAGTTTAACGCCAACATAGTTTGCCAACGTGAAATAAATGAATACGCTCTCAAATGTGCCGTCCGAGGCAGAGTCTGTTCAGCACGTTCGGCACACGTGATAGCTCGCTGCTCTCTGATTGGTTGAATCGTTTTTTGGACATAGCTCGGTAACTACTTGTCCGATTAATATGAAACCTTGAAAAGGCACATCCTTGGGTCCCCAGCAATATACCTGGCAAGTTTAAAGTATATCGGACCCGTGGTTGTCGAGAAACAGCGATCACAGACATACATACATACATACATACATACATACATACATACATACACACAGAGATTACTGGAATTATAGATAGATAATCACCCAAACGTAATTTTTCTACTTTCAAATACGAACAGAATTCCAGAATATATGCGAAGGATATTGGTGGAAGGTGGGAGAGTGTAAAAGAGGTTGTAAAAGAAGAAGTGTGGGAGGATGTAAAAGAGGTTGGCAGGGTAGCCGAGAGGTATACGCACTGGTTTCTGACTTTTCAAGCCTGGGTTTCAATCTCGGCCCAGCTATAAACTACAGGGGGCACTGCATCAGAGGCACAGCTGGCATCACCCAGCAAATGATACAGCTACGTGCTGCATATGAAAGAAGAAGAAGAGGGGGTTATTAGGGCTATGAAGAGTTTCAATCGACTTCAGTATATGGCAGAACTGCAAGCAAAACGAAATGTTGAGACATGTTTGATTGTGATGAATGTTGACAAAGAGATGGTTGCAAACGGGGGTCGCCGAGGCAAGGAGCAGGACGTCATAGAATGGAAAAGGCAGCAGATATGATTTTTAAGGGGAAAGGAAATGATTCCTCAAACTTTACTTTAATCTCCTCAAACCTAAATGATTTCTTAAATTTTCAATTTCCTTAATTTCTTCAAAGTGTCAATGGTGATTTTGTTGTTGTGGTTATACTTTTGCATCTATCACTACTACTACTACTACTACTACTACTACTACTACTACTACTACTACTACTACTACTACTACTACTACTACTACTACCTCCCTACTACTACTACTACTATTACGACTACTATTGCAACTACCACGACTATTACAACTACTACGACTACTACTACCACTACTACTACCACTATCACCACAACTACCACCACTACCACTACTACCAGTCCTAATACTACTACTACTACTACGACTACTACTACTACTACTACTACTAATACTACTACTACCTCCCTACTACTACTACTACTATTACGACTACTATTGCAACTACCACGACTATTACAACTACTACCACTACTACTACCACTATCACCACAACTACCACCACTACCACTACTACCAGTCCTAATACTACTACTACTACTACTACTACTACTACTACTACTACTACTACTACTACTACGACTACTATTGCAACTATCACGACTATTACAACTACTACGACTACTACTACCACTACTACTACCACTATCACCACTACTACCAGTCCTAATACTACTACTACTACTACTACTACTACTACTACTACTACTACGCCACGCCATTTTGCTGCTCCTCGAGCTGTGCTACTTTTCGACATTTCCTCCTCCATTTCCTCCATTTGCCTCATTAAAATTAACGGTTTCTTCCTCGCACCTCTTCCTTTTGAGAGTGGAATAAGGCAAGGATGTCCCCTGTCTGGCCAGCTATATTCTTTGTGTATTGAGCCTTTTATTTGTCTGATGAGGCAAAGGTTAACTGGCATCATGGTACCAGGCTGTAATCGTTCCTTCTTTCTTTCTGCTTATGATGATGATGTTCTGGTGTTTGCGGGAGGTGAAAGAGACATGCAAACAGTTTATGACTTTCAGCAAATCTACTCGGCAGCATCATCTGCTCAAATAAACTAGCAGAAGAGCTCTGGACAACTGGTTGGATCAATGCAGATTGGCGAACTCCCTATGATGTTTCAGCAATTAACATGGAGTCACGAGGAACTCAAACATTTGGGGGTCTATTTGTCAATCTCTCGTAATGGTTCATCAATTCGCAATTGGAGCACTCCAAAAGGGAAAATGCAGGTGAAGCTGACAGATTGGAATGGATTATCAAGGATCCTATCTTTACATGGGAGAACTCTTTTACTAAAACAATTTGTCCTTCCCAAACTGTTGTTCAGGCTTCCTTGAACAAGTGTTCCTGATTGGTTTCTGGCTGAGATGCAAAGGAAGTTGGTGGACTGCTTTTGGAATGGAAAGCATTGGGTATCTCTGGGAATCCTGAGCGTGCCTCTTGCTGAAGGTGGACTGGACTTTCCCTGCCTTCGAAACCACTTTTACACCTTCAGGCTGCAGGCAATTAAACAATATCTTTATGTGAACCCAACACCACATTGGTGCACGTTGGCATCGTACTTTTTCAGTAAAGTGCTCGGCCTAGGGTATAAAAGGCAAATTTTCAGTATCAACTGCAAAAACATTTCCAGTGACCTTCAGCCTTCTTTTTATCAGGAAATGCTGAAGGCCTGGTATACAATTGAAATGACCAGAACAAACGGTCCCCACCCAGGGAAAGACCTGCTGGAAGAGCCGCTTTTCTTGAACCCTCTACTACAAGCCCCACTGCCAGCTTCCATCAGTGTAAGGTGAAAACTCTTGTTGAAAAATATATCCACAGTGGGCGATCTCCTAAAGGATGGGAAGAATGGCATTCTCTCACCTGAGGAACTTGCAGCAAAGGTAGACCTGCAGACAATAAGCGTTCCTTTTAGGATCCTCCAAGAGTTTAAAAACTCACTGCCTCCTGATTGCCTGGAGAAGCCTTATGAAGGTGAGGAAGCTATGCAGGTTTGTCCTCCTACTTCCGTGGCTTTGACAATGAAACCGCATGGATGCGATATTTTCCTTGCGCCACCTCCGCATAATATGAGCTACTACTACTACTTGCGCAAGGTCCCTGGCATGTCTGGGGTGCCCTTCTGTGATGCATCAAGGAAGGAAATATATGCACGAGTAATCCACTCACTCCACTTTGTTGCGTTAGCAAATCGCATGGACACTCCATGGCATGAGGTTCTTCTGCCTTCCTTGCCTGTCCATCCAAGTTGGGAATCTCTATCTCTACCCAACACCAAGGGTGGTTGGGGACCTAAGTTGGAGGCTGCTTCATGGGGCTCTACCTTCTGGAGTTCTACTGCAACACTTCACAAACACTCCTCTTGGATGTCGCTTCTGTAGGCAAGCAGAAACTACCTTTCACAAATACCTGCAAATCATTAGCGGACTGGGTCATAAAACCGGCCCGGGCATCCTTCACCTAGGTCGGCCCATTATTCATTTATATGTTGCTTATCTGAGGAAATAGACGAAATGTTTGAAAAAAAAAAATCCACTAAAAATTAAATTTGTTTTCAGTAACACAAGCACATGTCATGTCTAAGAGAGTAGGTGCCTGCGCAGTTCGCTGCTTCTGGCAGCCACACCATCAATGATATCCTCAGTGTCAAGTTTGGTCAGGTTCCCTTTTTCCACAGACATCAACATGAACGCCTCAAGATGTTCTTGTGTCATTGTACTTCGCAGACGGCTTTTGATTCTCTTCAAAGCAGAGAAAGACCGTTCACATGCCACTTGTGACACAGGCAGCGTTAGCAGCAGCTTGTTGGCAAGCCCAATGCTCTTGTAGACATCAGTGAAGAGGTTCAACTTGAGGAGCACCTTGTAGCAGCAGAGAGGACAGGCTTTACATGACTTACATGTACTTGGCAGAGTCTTCCTGTCCTGTTCAGACTCACTGTCCTCCTGCACTGTATAAGCATCTGCTACTGATTGTTTCAGTGTTGACCATTGTTCTCCAAGGCTTCGCAGTTCTTTTCGTAGCTGTTCCGCAGTGACACCATCATCAAATCTCAGCAAATGTTTGTGCAGCTCTTCCATAGCTCCCGAAGGCACTTGATCAAAGTTCCTTGGGTGAAGAAGTGAGAGATCAGCATACAATGTTGATGTTGCTGATCTGTCAAACCGCTGCACAATGCTGCTCACAATAGTGTCCACTATTCGGTTGTACACTTCAATGCGATACTTCTTTACTGGGTCAGAAGCTGATGTAGCCGCATCTATGGACAGTTCGCCATCAATACGTTTGTGCTGTCTTTGCCGTTTTATAGGAAGGGACTCTTCCATAACAAGATTTACATCCGTTTCATCCAGCTGGTCATTAGCCCATTGAACAAAATTTGCAGCTGCATCATGACAAGCTTGGACGTCATCCCGTAGCATCTGCATATTCTCTAGCAATTCATCCACCATCCGGTGCACAGTCAGCAGATCCAATTGCACAGTTTGTAGATACTTGGAGAGCGCTGTAGTGCGGGAGAATACTTGCAGATATACTTGTGCAGTCAGAATTGTTTCAAACTGCAGGAGACTGGCAATGTATCCCTTCATCTTGGCCTTAACAGCTGCTTGCATCTGGTCAGCAACAAGTATGGCATTAAGAGTGGTGATAACTTCCATGAAAAGCGCTCCAGTTGGATTGTTGAATGAACCAAAAACCTTCTTCAAGGCGGCATCCTTTGACCACCATCTAGTTTCTCCGATAGTTCCCATTCGTTTCACAGTAGTGGAGTGTCGACTCCAGATGTTCATTCGTTGATAAGATTCCCGAAAGAATACTGCAATGTCATTCAGTAGTGAGAACAGTGATGCGCTCGTCACCACAACACTTGCAGCTTCGGTCACAACGAGATTTAACACATGTGCGTGGCACCAAACATGGATCTGCATTGGAGCTTCCTTTCATAGCAGAGTACTGAAGCCTTTGTAGCGCCCCTGCATGTTTGCTGCACCATCAGTTGAGTTTCCAACACAGGTCTTGAGGTCAAGATTCAGTCCTAACAAGACTTCAGAAACAAGTTGCACAAAAGCTTCGCCAGTAGATTCCTCACATTTCACCACACTCACTAATCTTTCTTGGATAGTGCCAGTGCTGTCAACATATCTAAGAACAACAGAGCACTGGTCTTGTGTGAGATGTCTTGAGTGGTATCAATTTCCACAGGAAACATGTCTGTTACTTCTTCAGAAATCCACTGACATCTTATCCCGGATAACTGTGATAACAGAATTCACTGTAGTTTTAGACAGCAAAGTTACCAAGGAGCCTCGACCTCGTGAACTCTTTGCCTTCTCATGTTGCTTCTTGCTGTTCTGGACAACGTGAGAGAGATGATCGGCTGTGCAGGAATAATACTTCCGAAGTAGTTTTACAACTTCCAGAAATGTACCATGGTCGATCTCCTCATTGTCAAGTGTGTATGCTGCTTCTTCATTACTTCCTCTGTAGCTCAGTCCCCTCTTACCAATGAGTTTGACCACATCCACAACTCTTTCCATCACTTGTCGTGTCTTTCTAACCTCATCATGATGGCTACGTGCGAGCAGGTGAGAAACGCTGGACTGTTGGCGATCTACCAGGTATGCTGTAGAGCATCTCAAATGAAAAGAAGAGCGTTCATGTTCTTCAACACGTGTATGTACATGTCGCCAGTCAGTCATTCCCTTGATGAACGTGGACCAGTCTGAGGTGCTGGAAAACGCCAAGCACACTGAACAGTGAAGAGAATGATTGTCCTTGTATGACAACCACCATCTGTTTGTACCATCTTTTCGCATGAAACATCTCTTGACCACTCGGTTGTCAGTTTTTTTATTAGGGTGGTAATTTCAAAACAGCAAACAATTTTCATCTCTACATGGTTTCATAAAGTAGTTAATCGAGGGGTATCCCTCCTCTGCAAGTGTAGCAGCTGCAGCAGGTACATCTCTCAGCTGACCGCACCTGTTTGTGTTAACCAATTTGCACCAATTCTGCAGATTCAGCTGCCAATTGGTCATCTACTGATTCAGCTGCCAATTGATCATCTCCCAATTCAGCTGCTGATGGTCCAGCTACCGATTCATTATCCTTATCCCCGTGTTCACTGACTTCACCAGGCCCAGTATTAGTACTCTTGAACAGATCCAAAAGGTTTCTGCACTTTGAAGCACAATCTGACAGTTTCTTTTTCTTTTGATCACGTTCCTTCTCAGCACCTCCTTTTCTCCTCTTCTGGTTTGCTTTATCCATTGTTGGTTACAGTTGCAGATGCTGAAAAAAAAATTTTTTTTTTTAGCATCGTAAGTCAGTTCGCGACATTGTTATCAATACTAGATCAGTAGTCAGTAGACCGATCTAAACTTACTTGGCCTATCGGCTCAAAATCCTTTTTACTGTCGATTTGGTAGTTTTTACAATCGAAGGAAACACGTATCGGGAGTACATACGACATAGCGATTGTGAATGTAACAGCTCTGTGGCATCTTTTGCTTCGCATCGCAGTGACAGTGAGCACCAACATGGCGGCTGTAAGACTAAAATCTGGCTTCAAGCCCCCTCACCTCACAGCCCACAGCCTTCAACCAGACATATTAACACGCTCCTCCCCCTTCATTCCCGTTCTTCAAAGCAAAGCGGTAAAAATTGTTGTGTCGCCATTATATATGCACGGTACCCGCCCAAAGGGCGGGGCTTCAATTAGGAGGCGCGATTTATATAAACATCCGTTAAATATCACACACAAATCATCAAAATCGAAACAGTATTTTTAGAATTTCAATAAAAAACCACATCACTGTTCATATCGGTAAATATTATTCCATCGTGTTTCAAATCGTGATTAGTGATATCAACTGTACGCATTTCTTTAGGAAAAGAATTGAATGATTTTGTACGCAGGTACAAACCTCTTCTTCAGCTTAGAACTTCAGGATACACGTCATTGCTGATAAAAGTTCCTTTTCTCTCTTTGAAATTCTTGGCAAACATTTTTATATTGTCACTGCTGCCAACGTGACGCCATGGCATTATTCATAACATTCATTCATCTATCTATAATTCCAGTAATCTCTGTGTGTGTGTGTGTGTATGTGTGTTTGTATGTGTGTTTGTATGTGTGTGTGTCTGTGTGTTTGTCTGTGACCGCTGTTTCTCGACAACCACGGGTCCGATATACTTCAAACTTGCCAGGTATATTGCTGGGGACCTGAGGATGTGCCTTTTCAAGGTTTCATATTAATCGGAGAAGTAGTTACCGAGCTATGTCCAAAAAACGGTTCAACCAATCAGAGAGCAGCGAGCTATCACGTGTGCCGAACGTGGCGAACAGACTCTGCCTCGGACGGCACATTTGAGAGCGTATTCATTTATTTCACGTTGGCAAACTATTTTGGTGCTATGTTGGCGTTAAACTATGTTTTAAAACTAATTAAAACTAATTTGCGATTCATCGTAACTGCGATATGCGACCCTCCGGACAGTCAAATGAGGACGTCACTTCCGGACTTACGGATAGTCATAGTGACGACGTACTGAATGCTGAACGTGGCGAGCAGACGCTGCCTCGGATGGCACATTTGAGAGCGTATTCATTTATTTCAAGTTGCAATCTGTGTTGATTGTTGTAAGGTACGATCGATTGTAGTACACGTTTATAATAACTCTGCCGATACAGGCCCGATTAACTGCAGCGCCATCCGAGCTGCGGCGTCGGGAGGATACATTCATTGTACGGTCACATCACGCACTTACGGGTCACCGTACTCGCAAGCCGTTCGCTTTGGCTTTGCGAATGGACCAAACCATTTCATGTAAATAGAGGGGGGGGGTTCTACCGTACTCGCAAGCCGTTCGCTTTGGCTTTGCGAATGGACCAAACAATTTCATGTAAATAGAGGGGGGGGGGGGGGGTTCTACCGTACTCGCAAGCCGTTCGCTTTGGCTTTGCGAATGGACCAAACCATTTCATGTAAATAGAGGGGGGGGGGGGGTTCTGTGGTCGTTACTGCCACGTGGTTTCAAAGTTTTTTTTTGTTGTTGTTGTTTGCACGCATGTTTTTTTGCACCCACGTACGGGCACGCCCTAGTCTATCTATAATTCCAGTAATCTCTGTGTGTATGTGTGTGTGTATGTGTGTGTGTCTGTGTGTTTGTCTGTGACCGCTGTTTCTCGACAACCACGGGTCCGATATACTTGAAACTTGCCAGGTATATTGCTGGGGACCCGAGGATGTGCCTTTTCAAGGTTTGAAATTAATCGGACAAGTGGTTCCCAAGGTATGGTCACCGTACTCGCAAGCCGTTCGCTTTGGCTTTGCGAATGGACCAAACCATTTCATGTAAATAGAGGGGGGGGGGGGGTTCTACCGTACTCGCAAGCCGTTCGCTTTGGCTTTGCGAATGGACCAAACCATTTCATGTAAATAGAGGGGGGGGTTCTGTGGTCGTTACTGCCACGTGGTTTCAAAGTTTTTTTTTGTTGTTGTTGTTTGCACGCATGTTTTTTTGCACCCACGTACGGGCACGCCCTAGTCTATCTATAATTCCAGTAATCTCTGTATGTGTGTGTGTCTGTGTGTTTGTCTGTGACCGCTGTTTCTCGACAACCACGGGTCCGATATACTTGAAACTTGACAGGTATATTGCTGGGGACCCGAGTATGTACCTTTTCAAGGTTTGAAATTAATCGGACAAGTGGTTCCCAAGGTATGGTCACCGTACTCGCAAGCCGTTCGCTTTGGCTTTGCGAATGGACCAAACCATTTCATGTAAATAGAGGGGGGGGGGGGTTCTACCGTACTCGCAAGCCGTTCGCTTTGGCTTTGCGAATGGACCAAACCATTTCATGTAAATAGAGGGGGGGGGGGGGGTTCTACCGTACTCGCAAGCCGTTCGCTTTGGCTTTGCGAATGGACCAAACCATTTCATGTAAATAGAGGGGGGGGGGGGGGTTCTGTGGTCGTTACTGCCACGTGGTTTCAAAGTTTTTTTTTGTTGTTGTTGTTTGCACGCATGTTTTTTTGCACCCACGCCCTAGTCTATCTATAATTCCAGTAATCTCTGTGTGTATGTGTGTGTGTCTGTGTGTGTGTTTGTCTGTGACCGCTGTTTCTCGACAACCACGGGTCCGATCTAATTGAAACTTGCCAGATATATTGCTGGGGACCTGAGGATGTGCCTTTTCAAGGTTTGAAATTAATCGGACAAGTGGTTCCCAAGGTATGGTCACCGTACTCGCAAGCCGTTCGCTTTGGCTTTGCGAATGAACCAAACCATTTCATGTAAATAGAGGGGGGGGATTGTCACCGTACTCGCAAGCCGTTCGCTTTGGCTTTGCGAATGGACCAAACCATTTCATGTAAATAGAGGGGGGGGGGGGGATATAATTTTAGATATATATATAGTACGGGCACGCCCTAGTTCATCTAATGACCATTAAACATTATTCTTACGCTCATTAAACGTTCATTAAACGATTACGAAAATAAAAACGAAAAACATTACGAAATTACGTTCACACCGTCACATCAAACACTACCGTGAACACAAAAGTCACAAACATCGTCACAAACGTTACGTTACGTAATTCAAACCGTGAACACATCGAATATTGGAGAGCCCATTGCCATTTTCCGTGACAAATTTTTTTTCAGCAGTTTTTTTATCCAGCCCAGGGGCCCATTTTTTACCCAGCGGTTCCAGCCCACCGGGCATTGCCCAAATGCCCTATGGCCAGTCCGCCCATGCCTGCAATGTCCGCGTCTTCAACCAGTGTTTTTGCTGGTGAAAAACCTGCTCTTGTATTTTTGGCTTCATTTGTCCCCAACACTTTTTATTTTTGGTCACCTGGTGAAGAAAGGGAGACGATCATGGGATCTCTTGGTTAACTTTGTTTTGGCATCTGCAAGACTTGCAATATATATACCTAGAAAGTGCAAGATTGAAAGCAATGTCGTGCAGTGTAGTTTTGTATGTCTGGGAACTTTGTTACGTTCACGAATCACTTCGGAGTTTAAGGTGGCACAATATTCCCGATCTGTTGGGAGTTTTATAGAAGTCTGGAAAGTAAATAAATATTCCCGATCTGTTGGGAGTTTTATAGAAGTCTGGACAGTAAATGATGCACTTTGTAGTGTTTCCCCATAAGGTACTTTGCTATTATTTGTTTAAAGGTGTCATTTTGGGTTTTTGGTGTTCTTTTAACTCTCCATCTGTCCTGGTAGTGCTTTCTCTTTAAAACGCTCTACCTTGTCTACTGCAGTTCAAACCACGAACTTGCAGGAATGAGGTAGTTGAGCGACATTAAACAGGAAACTTACGTTTGCCTGAACTTTCCTGAGTCCTGAGCGTAAACCTCGAATGTCTTTCCAACAAAAGCACTACTACTACTACTACTACTACTACTACTACTACTACTACTACTACTACTATGACCACAATTATTCCCAACTTTTCATGGGTACCTGGGATGTCAGAACAGAGTGGAGCTGCTGTCGCTGAAGAATGAAGAGGCTATTGAAGATGTCCCAAAAGTTACCAGTATCTGCAAGTGAATAAAATGAGCTTCACTATTTCAGAAACTAGACTACAGACAGACCAAGTTGATCTAGGTGTGCTGCTTCATTGTCTGAGCTGCTATGCTTTTAAACAGATTATCTTTTCAATATCTTTGGAGAAGCTTCAACTCCATGTCGGACACCTGTCAGCAAAAACCCATAAAAGCATTTCTTGAGGTAATAATGGGGTGGCAAGGATAGCTTCGACTGTTAGAGGTATGCATACTCACCTTTGAGCATTTCTTCATGCGTTCGAAATCCTGAAAGGGCTATAAACGGTTCTCCTGGTGTTTCACATGCATAAGTGCGTGCGCCATCCATCAGGTGACCATTAGCCGGAGGATCCATATGCCATCAGTGGTCGTCGATACACGTTAAATATCCCACGGTGGCTCTCACGAAGAGTGGGCGAGTTATCACTGGCATCCTGAACAAATTACAAATTCCTGCCCCGACGGACTGCTGAGAAGACAACAAACCACAAGAGACTTCCCTGGCAACAAGGAAGCTCTGTAGATACCACTATATTGATCATGATGAGTGGTTATGATAGGCATTTTAATTAAAAAAAAGAAGAAGAAAGCAGCTTATCATTTAAAATGAAGAATAAACTCGAATCGTAAAAGTATTTGCATTGTGGTACGAACAAAAACTAAAATAGAAAGCATCTGAAAATGCAAAGCCCGTCCACATCCGTTTGTATTCAGACGTCTTCTTCTTCTTCTTCCGTAATCTCAAATTAACAAAATAATTTTTAAAATACTAAATGAAAAGTGATGATTTTATGCAGCCCTGACCTTTGAGCTTTAGATCGTAAAAACAATCGGGTTGTAGCTTTTGATTGGTGAACCAATTCTGTGACCCAATATGCAAATTATTTAAATTTCAGGTTAATCGGGTGAAAATTGGCGATTTTACGCAAACTTTACCTTTGACCTTTTGATCTAAAAAAATTAACAATCAGCTTCTAGATTTTAAAATCTGAAAATTGGTGATTTTACGCAACCTTGACCTTTGACCTTTTGACCAAATTATGAATTTGCCTTCTCCATATCATAATAAAGATTTGTTGAAAATTCGATGAGAAAATTCAGATGGTAAATTTAAATTTCAGGTCAATTGGATGAAAATTGATGATTTTATGTGATGCTGACCTTTGACCTTTTGACCAAATTATTGATTTGCCTTCTCCATATCCTCATAATAGAGCTTTGGTGAAAATTGGATTACAAAACTTAAGGTAAAAAAGTTACAGCCCGGAAAGACAGACAGACAGACAGACAGACACAGACAGACAGACAGACACACAGAAGTGATTGCAAAACCCAGTCTCCTGCTGTGCGTCTCCCTGGCTTTTGTTCATGACTCTTTCCTTCTAAATTTTTCTTACTCTGTCTTTATTTCATTGTCACTTACTCGCCATAGTTTTTTAAACCAAACTTCTTAAGTTTTTAAAAATCCCTGTACGTGTCAATAAAAGCATTTGTGTGTTGCCATCTTTGAGTCTTTCATCTTGAAACAATGAAGGCAATTCCAAAGAAATGTTTTCACCTTTATACTTGGCGGGTCAGTCATCAATTTATTATGTACGCAATTGGCAGTGTACCTGCAACCACTCCGCTGCCTTCCCTTATTCTTATCACCTCTTTGGTTATCAATAGTTATCTAGTTCCATCAAGGCGTGTCCGACGTCTGGTGACGTTCATGATCAGATTTCTCCAAACATCCCTGCCCTGCTTCTTGAAGCTTCCTGGAGCTCGGGCAGAGACAACTAGGTTGTAGTCTTTACTCCATCCATCCAGCACATACATAAGGTATGCATCTTCCTTTCTTCCCTCAACCAATGTGGTTGATTTCTCCAGACTTTCATTTTCTGCATGCGTGATGTGTCCAAAGTATGACAGTTTGTTTTAGCATCAGCACTTCTAATGTACATGGTGGTCCAATTAGTCTCGCCCCGAAGGGGTTGCGAGACTATTGTAACGCCCCTGTCTATCTGTCTGTCTGTGTGTCTAAGTGTGTCCACATCTATAAATTTTCACTTTAATTATTTTCGCTCTGCAACTGCTTGACCGATTGATGCAAAACTTTAAACATAGAAGGCACGACCCATGGATAATATTTTATTGATAACTCTGACACCATAGGTCACACGGTATGGCAGCCATATTGGATTAAAGGAAAAATTTGGGACATCTTCAAAACCGCTCCAAAAAAATTTTGAAACTTGGCATGAAGTCCCCTTGGGGTATAAAGGGTGATACTGATGACATCATAGATGAAGTGGTATTTCAGCCATAATAGGTTGAATCAAAATCCTTGTCTGAAAAATCTGAAACTTCATATATCTGATGTACCACCCGATGTGAGTGAAGAATTAAATTTATGATCCAATCAGTCACGTGATGTGGTGGCCATATTGAATTGAAAATAAAAACATAAAAAACCTTCTGCTCCAGAACTGTTTAACAGATCAATGCGAAACTTCATACGTATTATTGACTATCCATGGGGAATGTAATTTGAATTTTTTTTTTTTTATATTCACTTTCAGACACAATTTAGCGTTAATGTGCACAAAGTAATCATTAAATATCCTAATAATCAATCAGTAAGCAATAAAGTTATTGGTAATGGCAATGCATGTGACATAATAGGGTGCATGGCTAATACGGGTATATGGGCCATAATAGTAGCGTGTTCAGTTAACGATGGTATGTTTGTTCAGAATGAGCACATAAGGTGAGACTATATGGTGCTCAACGAGTGACGTTCTAGTTACCTCCACTACCAAAGGTGGATGGAGGTTATGTTTTCACCCCTGTCTGTCTGTCTGTTTGTGAAGAAGATATCTCAAAAAGTTGTGGACGGATTCGGACGAAATTTGGCAGACATGTAGCGTATGTGACAAGGACGAACTGATTAGATTTTGGTGAAGATCCGGATTCGGATCCGGCTAGTATAATTTTTTTAAGTGATTCTTCACCATTGGGAGAAAGGGCCAAAAACGATACATAGCAGGATATCTCAAAAAGTTGTGGATGGATTCGGACGAAACTTGTTGGACCGGTTGGGTGTCTGACGAGGAAGAATCGATTCAATTTTGGTGAAGTTCCGGATCCGGCTGGTAGAATTTTTGAAGTGATTCCTCACCATTGAGTGTTATGGCCAAACAGGCGGAGGTTTTCTCTCTACTGAGTGCAGTTCTTGTTTCTTCCAGCAATTATTTGTTTGTTCTTCTTGCAGTCTAAGGATTTTTTATCAACCTTTTGAGTATCCATATTTTATTCTCTTTGGAACTAACATTGTTTACAGCTAAGTTTGGGTGTCGATATTATACAGCCACATACTTTAGTATTGTAGCTGCAAGCATTAATCTATTCCAAGATTCCTTGAGAACTGGAACATTCTCTTGATTAAAAGACTGGCAATGTTTTTGGATAAAGCGGTAGACGCTAACAAACCAATGTGACGATGGCATTGCCCATTTTTTTAATGGTGGACGAAGGTCCTGGCTTGTTGGGATCTCCATTATAGATATGCACGTGGTAATGGGATAATGGTTATAAATATCACGATATTTATTGAGAAAACCAGCAGAAGCCCATGGTAAAAAATAACTACAATTTAAAAAAAGAAAGAAAATGAAAGCTTTTTATTATTGCGCTAGTTGAAGTAGATCAAATGATAGGTTATAGATTTCCAAACAGCAAAGAAATTTTTTTGAGAGGCAACGGCCTGTTACCTATACACCGTCATATTTTGTCTGAAAAAAAAAAAGAAGGCTTCCTGTAAGTTTGGATTAATTTGAAGCAACTTTCACTTATTTTCTCTCAAAGGAGTGTTCTCGTGTTTCAGGGTGGGACAGACAGCATGAACATATTTTATATTATTTATATATATATATATATATATATATATATATATATATATATATATATATATATATATATATATATATATATATATATTATAAAGAAAATAAAGTTTGCAGATACATACATATATTGCAGTCTTTCATTCATTCATTAATTCAATCATTCATTAATTTATTCATTTACAAATCTAAAAACAGAACATCAGTTGTGCGGTGTTGAAACAGAACAGAACAGAACATCCCTGGTGTTGGGCTAGCGGCTAGGGTGCCGGCTTAGGATCCAAGGATCCTGGGTTCGAATCCCGGTCGATCGCTGAATTAACGCCAGGGGGGTTGACTCAGCTTGTCATCCTTCCGAGGTCGGCTAATTGAGTACCAGTTCACTGGTAATTCCCTGTTTGTCGTTAAAGGCGGCAAAAAGGGTTGGCGTCAGGAAGAGCATCTGGCCGTAAAACATTGCTTCAAATAGGGGACCAAAAAACAACAACAACCACGGTTCCCGAAAAAGGCCAACCCCTGCTTTGCGGGGAAAAATGGCCTCTAAAGGTGGTTATAGTTGTGCCAAAGCAGTTTATTTGGCAAAGGTTAAGATCCGGGACACATCGCCACTCTGACGTGGGATACTTGACTGAGTGTGCAATAATTTGGAATTTGTTCAGGGTGCCGGAGATAGCTCGCTCACTCTGCACGAAGGAAATCGGGGAACTATAACATCCACCAACTGATCCGATCAAATGGAACACTGTCTATCGTTCATCCGATGTATGTTGGAAACATCGAAGTATCGCTCTTGGATAGCCTGGTGGTGGCTTAACGGTTAAGGTGGCTGGCTTAAGATCTTAGGGTCTTGAGTTTGAGCCCCTGTCGTGCCGTTTAAACTGCACCAGGGGGGTTGACTCAGCCTGTAATCCTTCCCAGGTCGGCAAAATGCCTACCAGCTTACTGCGAACAAGGGTTGCACTGCAGCATACCCATCAATGATGCAACCAGCAGCCACATGCTGCATACAAAATGATGATGATCGCCCTTGGATGTAAAATACCAGGATGACAGTTTATAGCTGGACCGAGATTCAAACCCAAACGGTGGATTTCGAAAGAAATTGGGGACAACCTCACCATTCCAATGGTGAGGTGAGGTGAGGTGAGACCCTCGGTCTTATTTATCGAACCGACATGTTTATTTTCTCAAAATCAACTTTTCTTCTTCCTTCTTATTCTTTAGCAGCCACAATTGCTCCCACGTTCCTGTGGTGTTGTCCGAGGAAATTGTTTTACCCAAGTCTTTCACGAACCGGTTGGCCAGGCCCGACGTTCTACTAAAGTTAGGACAGGAACATGACCATCGTGCAAGTGATAACTCGCCTACTCTTCACCGAAGGACACCGTGCGACAGACCTATATTCCTGGCGTGCTTGTTAATATCACGCTGAAGTCGATCGATCAAGCCAGCCAATGGGACGACGCGTCTTATTTAATCCTCGGGCGCCGGCGGTAATGCGCAGGCGCGCGGCTATTGCGGAGGAGCCAGGAAGAGCGGCGGCGAGTAAATACGGCGCTAATTTAGTGTAATAATGCGCGTGAGCGTGTACACACGGACAAAGGCAAGTTGGTGTCGTCAGTAGGTGGTGGTAGCTTTCTGTACCCCATATGATTCTCTTTCATCATCCTCGAATGTAGCTTTGAATTTCAGATTAACGAGAGCAGATGATATTAAATAAATAACCTGCCGCGTTCGCGTGAAGCTACTTTATTTACGTTCGTTTCGAGAACTTAAGTTAGGACGATTCTCATTGGAGCAAAATATTTTTCGCCCCACCCCCTTCTACGCTGACGACTTTATGCACGTTTATTTTTATTTTTTAAAATGTTTTCTTTCCCTTTCGAGAAACGTCACATCAAACATCGAGAGCGTGTTGTTTGCGGTGACATGCGGACATTGCGGCGCTTTTACTTCGTGGAATTTCGTTGCAAAATTAGTTTCTTTTTTCCCTCCTTTTTGCAGCCCTTGTAGTTGTATTATAAATTGGAGCAATTAACGAAGAAAACGTGTCCTTTTCAGAAACGTCGATGGGAAGACGAGAGTGACAGCGCAGTTTGAACCGTCGTCACCTCGCAAGGTTCGGACGGCAGGAAGGTGCGTGCGAGGAGGGGCGCTGTTTGCTAGCTTCCCTCCGCGGATCGAGGAGTCTC